>NW_027437057.1:0-36405 GCF_047716275.1 Strix uralensis
TTCGCAGAATCGCTTTTGTGCAGAAAACAGTAACACTTGTTCAGAACGAAAGAAAGCACAGAGCCCCCAGATTTTATGTTGTCCTGGAGAGCTTGCAGAGCACTGGGGAAAGGCAGGCAGAGAATTCCCTGCTAGCACCTTCTCTGTGCCTGTTCACATTGCTTCGCAGAATCGCTTTTGTGCAGAAAACAGTAACACTTGTTCAGAACGAAAGAAAGCACAGAGCCCCAGATTTGCTGTTGTCCTGGAGAGCTTGCAGAGCACTGGGGAAAGGCAGGCAGAGAATTCCCTGCTAGCACCTTCTCTGTGCCTGGGAAGCACAAGTGTTCACATTGCTTCGCAGAATCGCTTTTGTGCAGAAAACAGTAACACTTGTTCAGAACGAAAGAAAGCACAGAGCCCCAGATTTTATGTTGTCCTGGAGAGCTTGCAGAGCACTGGGGAAAGGCAGGCAGAGAATTCCCTGCTAGCACCTTCTCTGTGCCTGTTCACATTGCTTCGCAGAATCGCTTTTGTGCAGAAAACAGTAACACTTGTTCAGAACAAAAGAAAGCACAGAGCCCCAGATTTTATGTTGTCCTGGAGAGCTTGCAGAGCACTGGGGAAAGGCAGGCAGAGAATTCCCTGCTAGCACCTTCTCTGTGCCTGGAAGCACAAGTGTTCACATTGCTTCGCAGAATCGCTTTTGTGCAGAAAACAGTAACACTTGTTCAGAACGAAAGAAAGCACAGAGCCCCAGATTTTATGTTGTCCTGGAGAGCTTGCAGAGCACTGGGGAAAGGCAGGCAGAGAATTCCCTGCTAGCACCTTCTCTGTGCCTGGAAGCACAAGTGTTCACATTGCTTCGCAGAATCGCTTTTGTGCAGAAAACAGTAACACTTGTTCAGAACGAAAGAAAGCACAGAGCCCCAGATTTTATGTTGTCCTGGAGAGCTTGCAGAGCACTGGGGAAAGGCAGGCAGAGAATTCCCTGCTAGCACCTTCTCTGTGCCTGGGAAGCACAAGTGTTCACATTGCTTCACAGAATCGCTTTTGTTCAGAAAACAGTAACACTTGTTCAGAACGAAAGAAAGCACAGAGCCCCAGATTTTATGTTGTCCTGGAGAGCTTGCAGAGCACTGGGGAAAGGCAGGCAGAGAATTCCCTGCTAGCACCTTCTCTGTGCCTGGGAAGCACAAGTGTTCACATTGCTTCGCAGAATCGCTTTTGTGCAGAAAACAGTAACACTTGTTCAGAACGAAAGAAAGCACAGAGCCCCAGATTTGCTGTTGTCCTGGAGAGCTTGCAGAGCACTGGGGAAAGGCAGGCAGAGAATTCCCTGCTAGCACCTTCTCTGTGCTGGGAAGCACAAGTGTTCACATTGCTTCGCAGAATCGCTTTTGTGCAGAAAACAGTAACACTTGTTCAGAACGAAAGAAAGCACAGAGCCCCAGATTTTATGTTGTCCTGGAGAGCTTGCAGAGCACTGGGGAAAGGCAGGCAGAGAATTCCCTGCTAGCACCTTCTCTGTGCCTGTTCACATTGCTTCGCAGAATCGCTTTTGTGCAGAAAACAGTAACACTTGTTCAGAACGAAAGAAAGCACAGAGCCCCAGATTTGCTGTTGTCCTGGAGAGCTTGCAGAGCACTGGGGGAAAGGCAGGCAGAGAATTCCCTGCTAGCACCTTCTCTGTGCCTGGAAGCACAAGTGTTCACATTGCTTCGCAGAATCGCTTTTGTGCAGAAAACAGTAACACTTGTTCAGAACGAAAGAAAGCACAGAGCCCCAGATTTGCTGTTGTCCTGGAGAGCTTGCAGAGCACTGGGGAAAGGCAGGCAGAGAATTCCCTGCTAGCACCTTCTCTGTGCCTGGGAAGCACAAGTGTTCACATTGCTTCGCAGAATCGCTTTTGTGCAGAAAACAGTAACACTTGTTCAGAACGAAAGAAAGCACAGAGCCCCAGATTTTATGTTGTCCTGGAGAGCTTGCAGAGCACTGGGGAAAGGCAGGCAGAGAATTCCCTGCTAGCACCTTCTCTGTGCCTGTTCACATTGCTTCGCAGAATCGCTTTTGTGCAGAAAACAGTAACACTTGTTCAGAACGAAAGAAAGCACAGAGCCCCAGATTTGCTGTTGTCCTGGAGAGCTTGCAGAGCACTGGGGAAAGGCAGGCAGAGAATTCCCTGCTAGCACCTTCTCTGTGCCTGGGAAGCACAAGTGTTCACATTGCTTCGCAGAATCGCTTTTGTGCAGAAAACAGTAACACTTGTTCAGAACGAAAGAAAGCACAGAGCCCCAGATTTTATGTTGTCCTGGAGAGCTTGCAGAGCACTGGGGAAAGGCAGGCAGAGAATTCCCTGCTAGCACCTTCTCTGTGCCATGTTCACATTGCTTCGCAGAATCGCTTTTGTGCAGAAAACAGTAACACTTGTTCAGAACAAAAGAAAGCACAGAGCCCCAGATTTTATGTTGTCCTGGAGAGCTTGCAGAGCACTGGGGAAAGGCAGGCAGAGAATTCCCTGCTAGCACCTTCTCTGTGCCTGGGAAGCAGAAGTGTTCACATTGCTTCGCAGAATCGCTTTTGTGCAGAAAACAGTAACACTTGTTCAGAACGAAAGAAAGCACAGAGCCCCAGATTTTATGTTGTCCTGGAGAGCTTGCAGAGCACTGGGGAAAGGCAGGCAGAGAATTCCCTGCTAGCACCTTCTCTGTGCCTGGGAAGCACAAGTGTTCACATTGCTTGGCAGAATCGCTTTTGTGCAGAAAACAGTAACACTTGTTCAGAACGAAAGAAAGCACAGAGCCCCAGATTTTATGTTGTCCTGGAGAGCTTGCAGAGCACTGGGGAAAGGCAGGCAGAGAATTCCCTGCTAGCACCTTCTCTGTGCCTGGGAAGCACAAGTGTTCACATTGCTTCGCAGAATCGCTTTTGTGCAGAAAACAGTAACACTTGTTCAGAACGAAAGAAAGCACAGAGCCCCAGATTTGCTGTTGTCCTGGAGAGCTTGCAGAGCACTGGGGAAAGGCAGGCAGAGAATTCCCTGCTAGCACCTTCTCTGTGCCTGGGAAGCACAAGTGTTCACATTGCTTCGCAGAATCGCTTTTGTGCAGAAAACAGTAACACTTGTTCAGAACGAAAGAAAGCACAGAGCCCCAGATTTTATGTTGTCCTGGAGAGCTTGCAGAGCACTGGGGAAAGGCAGGCAGAGAATTCCCTGCTAGCACCTTCTCTGTGCCTGTTCACATTGCTTCGCAGAATCGCTTTTGTGCAGAAAACAGTAACACTTGTTCAGAACGAAAGAAAGCACAGAGCCCCAGATTTGCTGTTGTCCTGGAGAGCTTGCAGAGCACTGGGGAAAGGCAGGCAGAGAATTCCCTGCTAGCACCTTCTCTGTGCCTGGGAAGCACAAGTGTTCACATTGCTTCGCAGAATCGCTTTTGTGCAGAAAACAGTAACACTTGTTCAGAACGAAAGAAAGCACAGAGCCCCAGATTTGCTGTTGTCCTGGAGAGCTTGCAGAGCACTGGGGAAAGGCAGGCAGAGAATTCCCTGCTAGCACCTTCTCTGTGCCTGGGAAGCACAAGTGTTCACATTGCTTCGCAGAATCGCTTTTGTGCAGAAAACAGTAACACTTGTTCAGAACGAAAGAAAGCACAGAGCCCCAGATTTTATGTTGTCCTGGAGAGCTTGCAGAGCACTGGGGAAAGGCAGGCAGAGAATTCCCTGCTAGCACCTTCTCTGTGCCTGGGAAGCACAAGTGTTCACATTGCTTCGCAGAATCGCTTTTGTGCAGAAAACAGTAACACTTGTTCAGAACGAAAGAAAGCACAGAGCCCCAGATTTTATGTTGTCCTGGAGAGCTTGCAGAGCACTGGGGAAAGGCAGGCAGAGAATTCCCTGCTAGCACCTTCTCTGTGCCTGGGAAGCACAAGTGTTCACATTGCTTCGCAGAATCGCTTTTGTGCAGAAAACAGTAACACTTGTTCAGAACGAAAGAAAGCACAGAGCCCCAGATTTTATGTTGTCCTGGAGAGCTTGCAGAGCACTGGGGAAAGGCAGGCAGAGAATTCCCTGCTAGCACCTTCTCTGTGCCTGTTCACATTGCTTCGCAGAATCGCTTTTGTGCAGAAAACAGTAACACTTGTTCAGAACGAAAGAAAGCACAGAACCCCAGATTTTATGTTGTCCTGGAGAGCTTGCAGAGCACTGGGGAAAGGCAGGCAGAGAATTCCCTGCTAGCACCTTCTCTGTGCCTGGGAAGCAGAAGTGTTCACATTGCTTCGCAGAATCGCTTTTGTGCAGAAAACAGTAACACTTGTTCAGAACGAAAGAAAGCACAGAGCCCCAGATTTTATGTTGTCCTGGAGAGCTTGCAGAGCACTGGGGAAAGGCAGGCAGAGAATTCCCTGCTAGCACCTTCTCTGTGCCTGGGAAGCAGAAGTGTTCACATTGCTTCGCAGAATCGCTTTTGTGCAGAAAACAGTAACACTTGTTCAGAACGAAAGAAAGCACAGAGCCCCAGATTTGCTGTTGTCCTGGAGAGCTTGCAGAGCACTGGGGAAAGGCAGGCAGAGAATTCCCTGCTAGCACCTTCTCTGTGCCTGGGAAGCACAAGTGTTCACATTGCTTCGCAGAATCGCTTTTGTGCAGAAAACAGTAACACTTGTTCAGAACGAAAGAAAGCACAGAGCCCCAGATTTTATGTTGTCCTGGAGAGCTTGCAGAGCACTGGGGAAAGGCAGGCAGAGAATTCCCTGCTAGCACCTTCTCTGTGCCTGTTCACATTGCTTCGCAGAATCGCTTTTGTGCAGAAAACAGTAACACTTGTTCAGAACGAAAGAAAGCACAGAGCCCCAGATTTGCTGTGGTCCTGGAGAGCTTGCAGAGCACTGGGATAAGGCAGGCAGAGAATTCCCTGCTAGCACCTTCTCTGTGCCTGGGAAGCACAAGTGTTCACATTGCTTCGCAGAATCGCTTTTGTGCAGAAAACAGTAACACTTGTTCAGAACGAAAGAAAGCACAGAGCCCCAGATTTTATGTTGTCCTGGAGAGCTTGCAGAGCACTGGGGAAAGGCAGGCAGAGAATTCCCTGCTAGCACCTTCTCTGTGCCTGGGAAGCAGAAGTGTTCACATTGCTTCGCAGAATCGCTTTTGTGCAGAAAACAGTAACACTTGTTCAGAACGAAAGAAAGCACAGAGCCCCAGATTTGCTGTTGTCCTGGAGAGCTTGCAGAGCACTGGGGAAAGGCAGGCAGAGAATTCCCTGCTAGCACCTTCTCTGTGCCTGGGAAGCACAAGTGTTCACATTGCTTCGCAGAATCGCTTTTGTGCAGAAAACAGTAACACTTGTTCAGAACGAAAGAAAGCACAGAGCCCCAGATTTTATGTTGTCCTGGAGAGCTTGCAGAGCACTGGGGAAAGGCAGGCAGAGAATTCCCTGCTAGCACCTTCTCTGTGCCTGTTCACATTGCTTCGCAGAATCGCTTTTGTGCAGAAAACAGTAACACTTGTTCAGAACGAAAGAAAGCACAGAGCCCCAGATTTGCTGTGGTCCTGGAGAGCTTGCAGAGCACTGGGGAAAGGCAGGCAGAGAATTCCCTGCTAGCACCTTCTCTGTGCCTGGGAAGCACAAGTGTTCACATTGCTTCGCAGAATCGCTTTTGTGCAGAAAACAGTAACACTTGTTCAGAACGAAAGAAAGCACAGAGCCCCAGATTTTATGTTGTCCTGGAGAGCTTGCAGAGCACTGGGGAAAGGCAGGCAGAGAATTCCCTGCTAGCACCTTCTCTGTGCCTGTTCACATTGCTTCGCAGAATCGCTTTTGTGCAGAAAACAGTAACACTTGTTCAGAACGAAAGAAAGCACAGAGCCCCAGATTTGCTGTTGTCCTGGAGAGCTTGCAGAGCACTGGGGAAAGGCAGGCAGAGAATTCCCTGCTAGCACCTTCTCTGTGCCTGGGAAGCACAAGTGTTCACATTGCTTCGCAGAATCGCTTTTGTGCAGAAAACAGTAACACTTGTTCAGAACGAAAGAAAGCACAGAGCCCCAGATTTGCTGTTGTCCTGGAGAGCTTGCAGAGCACTGGGGAAAGGCAGGCAGAGAATTCCCTGCTAGCACCTTCTCTGTGCCTGGGAAGCACAAGTGTTCACATTGCTTCGCAGAATCGCTTTTGTGCAGAAAACAGTAACACTTGTTCAGAACGAAAGAAAGCACAGAGCCCCAGATTTTATGTTGTCCTGGAGAGCTTGCAGAGCACTGGGGAAAGGCAGGCAGAGAATTCCCTGCTAGCACCTTCTCTGTGCCTGTTCACATTGCTTCGCAGAATCGCTTTTGTGCAGAAAACAGTAACACTTGTTCAGAACGAAAGAAAGCACAGAGCCCCAGATTTGCTGTTGTCCTGGAGAGCTTGCAGAGCACTGGGGAAAGGCAGGCAGAGAATTCCCTGCTAGCACCTTCTCTGTGCCTGGGAAGCACAAGTGTTCACATTGCTTCGCAGAATCGCTTTTGTGCAGAAAACAGTAACACTTGTTCAGAACGAAAGAAAGCACAGAGCCCCAGATTTGCTGTTGTCCTGGAGAGCTTGCAGAGCACTGGGGAAAGGCAGGCAGAGAATTCCCTGCTAGCACCTTCTCTGTGCCTGGGAAGCACAAGTGTTCACATTGCTTCGCAGAATCGCTTTTGTGCAGAAAACAGTAACACTTGTTCAGAACGAAAGAAAGCACAGAGCCCCAGATTTTATGTTGTCCTGGAGAGCTTGCAGAGCACTGGGGAAAGGCAGGCAGAGAATTCCCTGCTAGCACCTTCTCTGTGCCTGGGAAGCACAAGTGTTCACATTGCTTCGCAGAATCGCTTTTGTGCAGAAAACAGTAACACTTGTTCAGAACGAAAGAAAGCACAGAGCCCCAGATTTTATGTTGTCCTGGAGAGCTTGCAGAGCACTGGGGAAAGGCAGGCAGAGAATTCCCTGCTAGCACCTTCTCTGTGCCTGGGAAGCACAAGTGTTCACATTGCTTCGCAGAATCGCTTTTGTGCAGAAAACAGTAACACTTGTTCAGAACGAAAGAAAGCACAGAGCCCCAGATTTTATGTTGTCCTGGAGAGCTTGCAGAGCACTGGGGAAAGGCAGGCAGAGAATTCCCTGCTAGCACCTTCTCTGTGCCTGTTCACATTGCTTCGCAGAATCGCTTTTGTGCAGAAAACAGTAACACTTGTTCAGAACGAAAGAAAGCACAGAACCCCAGATTTTATGTTGTCCTGGAGAGCTTGCAGAGCACTGGGGAAAGGCAGGCAGAGAATTCCCTGCTAGCACCTTCTCTGTGCCTGGGAAGCAGAAGTGTTCACATTGCTTCGCAGAATCGCTTTTGTGCAGAAAACAGTAACACTTGTTCAGAACGAAAGAAAGCACAGAGCCCCAGATTTTATGTTGTCCTGGAGAGCTTGCAGAGCACTGGGGAAAGGCAGGCAGAGAATTCCCTGCTAGCACCTTCTCTGTGCCTGGGAAGCAGAAGTGTTCACATTGCTTCGCAGAATCGCTTTTGTGCAGAAAACAGTAACACTTGTTCAGAACGAAAGAAAGCACAGAGCCCCAGATTTGCTGTTGTCCTGGAGAGCTTGCAGAGCACTGGGGAAAGGCAGGCAGAGAATTCCCTGCTAGCACCTTCTCTGTGCCTGGGAAGCACAAGTGTTCACATTGCTTCGCAGAATCGCTTTTGTGCAGAAAACAGTAACACTTGTTCAGAACGAAAGAAAGCACAGAGCCCCAGATTTTATGTTGTCCTGGAGAGCTTGCAGAGCACTGGGGAAAGGCAGGCAGAGAATTCCCTGCTAGCACCTTCTCTGTGCCTGTTCACATTGCTTCGCAGAATCGCTTTTGTGCAGAAAACAGTAACACTTGTTCAGAACGAAAGAAAGCACAGAGCCCCAGATTTGCTGTGGTCCTGGAGAGCTTGCAGAGCACTGGGATAAGGCAGGCAGAGAATTCCCTGCTAGCACCTTCTCTGTGCCTGGGAAGCACAAGTGTTCACATTGCTTCGCAGAATCGCTTTTGTGCAGAAAACAGTAACACTTGTTCAGAACGAAAGAAAGCACAGAGCCCCAGATTTTATGTTGTCCTGGAGAGCTTGCAGAGCACTGGGGAAAGGCAGGCAGAGAATTCCCTGCTAGCACCTTCTCTGTGCCTGGGAAGCAGAAGTGTTCACATTGCTTCGCAGAATCGCTTTTGTGCAGAAAACAGTAACACTTGTTCAGAACGAAAGAAAGCACAGAGCCCCAGATTTGCTGTTGTCCTGGAGAGCTTGCAGAGCACTGGGGAAAGGCAGGCAGAGAATTCCCTGCTAGCACCTTCTCTGTGCCTGGGAAGCACAAGTGTTCACATTGCTTCGCAGAATCGCTTTTGTGCAGAAAACAGTAACACTTGTTCAGAACGAAAGAAAGCACAGAGCCCCAGATTTTATGTTGTCCTGGAGAGCTTGCAGAGCACTGGGGAAAGGCAGGCAGAGAATTCCCTGCTAGCACCTTCTCTGTGCCTGTTCACATTGCTTCGCAGAATCGCTTTTGTGCAGAAAACAGTAACACTTGTTCAGAACGAAAGAAAGCACAGAGCCCCAGATTTGCTGTGGTCCTGGAGAGCTTGCAGAGCACTGGGGAAAGGCAGGCAGAGAATTCCCTGCTAGCACCTTCTCTGTGCCTGGGAAGCACAAGTGTTCACATTGCTTCGCAGAATCGCTTTTGTGCAGAAAACAGTAACACTTGTTCAGAACGAAAGAAAGCACAGAGCCCCAGATTTTATGTTGTCCTGGAGAGCTTGCAGAGCACTGGGGAAAGGCAGGCAGAGAATTCCCTGCTAGCACCTTCTCTGTGCCTGGGAAGCACAAGTGTTCACATTGCTTCGCAGAATCGCTTTTGTGCAGAAAACAGTAACACTTGTTCAGAACGAAAGAAAGCACAGAGCCCCAGATTTTATGTTGTCCTGGAGAGCTTGCAGAGCACTGGGGAAAGGCAGGCAGAGAATTCCCTGCTAGCACCTTCTCTGTGCCTGGGAAGCACAAGTGTTCACATTGCTTCGCAGAATCGCTTTTGTGCAGAAAACAGTAACACTTGTTCAGAACGAAAGAAAGCACAGAGCCCCAGATTTTATGTTGTCCTGGAGAGCTTGCAGAGCACTGGGGAAAGGCAGGCAGAGAATTCCCTGCTAGCACCTTCTCTGTGCCTGTTCACATTGCTTCGCAGAATCGCTTTTGTGCAGAAAACAGTAACACTTGTTCAGAACGAAAGAAAGCACAGAACCCCAGATTTTATGTTGTCCTGGAGAGCTTGCAGAGCACTGGGGAAAGGCAGGCAGAGAATTCCCTGCTAGCACCTTCTCTGTGCCTGGGAAGCAGAAGTGTTCACATTGCTTCGCAGAATCGCTTTTGTGCAGAAAACAGTAACACTTGTTCAGAACGAAAGAAAGCACAGAGCCCCAGATTTTATGTTGTCCTGGAGAGCTTGCAGAGCACTGGGGAAAGGCAGGCAGAGAATTCCCTGCTAGCACCTTCTCTGTGCCTGGGAAGCACAAGTGTTCACATTGCTTCGCAGAATCGCTTTTGTGCAGAAAACAGTAACACTTGTTCAGAACGAAAGAAAGCACAGAGCCCCAGATTTTATGTTGTCCTGGAGAGCTTGCAGAGCACTGGGGAAAGGCAGGCAGAGAATTCCCTGCTAGCACCTTCTCTGTGCCTGGGAAGCACAAGTGTTCACATTGCTTCGCAGAATCGCTTTTGTGCAGAAAACAGTAACACTTGTTCAGAACGAAAGAAAGCACAGAGCCCCAGATTTTATGTTGTCCTGGAGAGCTTGCAGAGCACTGGGGAAAGGCAGGCAGAGAATTCCCTGCTAGCACCTTCTCTGTGCCTGGGAAGCACAAGTGTTCACATTGCTTCGCAGAATCGCTTTTGTGCAGAAAACAGTAACACTTGTTCAGAACGAAAGAAAGCACAGAGCCCCAGATTTGCTGTTGTCCTGGAGAGCTTGCAGAGCACTGGGGAAAGGCAGGCAGAGAATTCCCTGCTAGCACCTTCTCTGTGCCTGGGAAGCACAAGTGTTCACATTGCTTCGCAGAATCGCTTTTGTGCAGAAAACAGTAACACTTGTTCAGAACGAAAGAAAGCACAGAGCCCCAGATTTTATGTTGTCCTGGAGAGCTTGCAGAGCACTGGGGAAAGGCAGGCTGAGAATTCCCTGCTAGCACCTTCTCTGTGCCTGTTCACATTGCTTCGCAGAATCGCTTTTGTGCAGAAAAGAGTAACACTTGTTCAGAACGAAAGAAAGCACAGAGCCCCAGATTTGCTGTTGTCCTGGAGAGCTTGCAGAGCACTGGGGAAAGGCAGGCAGAGAATTCCCTGCTAGCACCTTCTCTGTGCCTGGGAAGCACAAGTGTTCACATTGCTTCGCAGAATCGCTTTTGTGCAGAAAACAGTAACACTTGTTCAGAACGAAAGAAAGCACAGAGCCCCAGATTTGCTGTTGTCCTGGAGAGCTTGCAGAGCACTGGGGAAAGGCAGGCAGAGAATTCCCTGCTAGCACCTTCTCTGTGCCTGGGAAGCACAAGTGTTCACATTGCTTCGCAGAATCGCTTTTGTGCAGAAAACAGTAACACTTGTTCAGAACGAAAGAAAGCACAGAGCCCCAGATTTTATGTTGTCCTGGAGAGCTTGCAGAGCACTGGGGAAAGGCAGGCAGAGAATTCCCTGCTAGCACCTTCTCTGTGCCTGGGAAGCACAAGTGTTCACATTGCTTCGCAGAATCGCTTTTGTGCAGAAAACAGTAACACTTGTTCAGAACGAAAGAAAGCACAGAGCCCCAGATTTTATGTTGTCCTGGAGAGCTTGCAGAGCACTGGGGAAAGGCAGGCAGAGAATTCCCTGCTAGCACCTTCTCTGTGCCTGGGAAGCACAAGTGTTCACATTGCTTCGCAGAATCGCTTTTGTGCAGAAAACAGTAACACTTGTTCAGAACGAAAGAAAGCACAGAGCCCCAGATTTTATGTTGTCCTGGAGAGCTTGCAGAGCACTGGGGAAAGGCAGGCAGAGAATTCCCTGCTAGCACCTTCTCTGTGCCTGTTCACATTGCTTCGCAGAATCGCTTTTGTGCAGAAAACAGTAACACTTGTTCAGAACGAAAGAAAGCACAGAGCCCCAGATTTTATGTTGTCCTGGAGAGCTTGCAGAGCACTGGGGAAAGGCAGGCAGAGAATTCCCTGCTAGCACCTTCTCTGTGCCTGTTCACATTGCTTCGCAGAATCGCTTTTGTGCAGAAAACAGTAACACTTGTTCAGAACGAAAGAAAGCACAGAGCCCCAGATTTTATGTTGTCCTGGAGAGCTTGCAGAGCACTGGGGAAAGGCAAGCAGAGAATTCCCTGCTAGCACCTTCTCTGTGCCTGGGAAGCACAAGTGTTCACATTGCTTCGCAGAATCGCTTTTGTGCAGAAAACAGTAACACTTGTTCAGAACGAAAGAAAGCACAGAGCCCCAGATTTTATGTTGTCCTGGAGAGCTTGCAGAGCACTGGGGAAAGGCAGGCAGAGAATTCCCTGCTAGCACCTTCTCTGTGCCTGGGAAGCAGAAGTGTTCACATTGCTTCGCAGAATCGCTTTTGTGCAGAAAACAGTAACACTTGTTCAGAACGAAAGAAAGCACAGAGCCCCAGATTTTATGTTGTCCTGGAGAGCTTGCAGAGCACTGGGGAAAGGCAGGCAGAGAATTCCCTGCTAGCACCTTCTCTGTGCCTGGGAAGCAGAAGTGTTCACATTGCTTCGCAGAATCGCTTTTGTGCAGAAAACAGTAACACTTGTTCAGAACGAAAGAAAGCACAGAGCCCAGATTTTATGTTGTCCTGGAGAGCTTGCAGAGCACTGGGGAAAGGCAGGCAGAGAATTCCTGCTAGCACCTTCTCTGTGCCTGAGTTCACATTGCTTCGCAGAATCGCTTTTGTGCAGAAAACAGTAACACTTGTTCAGAACGAAAGAAAGCACAGAGCCCCAGATTTTATGTTGTCCTGGAGAGCTTGCAGAGCACTGGGGAAAGGCAGGCAGAGAATTCCCTGCTAGCACCTTCTCTGTGCCTGGGAAGCAGAAGTGTTCACATTGCTTCGCAGAATCGCTTTTGTGCAGAAAACAGTAACACTTGTTCAGAACGAAAGAAAGCACAGAGCCCCAGATTTGCTGTTGTCCTGGAGAGCTTGCAGAGCACTGGGGAAAGGCAGGCAGAGAATTCCCTGCTAGCACCTTCTCTGTGCTGGGAAGCACAAGTGTTCACATTGCTTCGCAGAATCGCTTTTGTGCAGAAAACAGTAACACTTGTTCAGAACGAAAGAAAGCACAGAGCCCCCAGATTTTATGTTGTCCTGGAGAGCTTGCAGAGCACTGGGGAAAGGCAGGCAGAGAATTCCCTGCTAGCACCTTCTCTGTGCCTGTTCACATTGCTTCGCAGAATCGCTTTTGTGCAGAAAACAGTAACACTTGTTCAGAACGAAAGAAAGCACAGAGCCCCAGATTTGCTGTTGTCCTGGAGAGCTTGCAGAGCACTGGGGAAAGGCAGGCAGAGAGAATTCCCTGCTAGCACCTTCTCTGTGCCTGTTCACATTGCTTCGCAGAATCGCTTTTGTGCAGAAAACAGTAACACTTGTTCAGAACGAAAGAAAGCACAGAGCCCCAGATTTGCTGTTGTCCTGGAGAGCTTGCAGAGCACTGGGGAAAGGCAGGCAGAGAATTCCCTGCTAGCACCTTCTCTGTGCCTGGGAAGCACAAGTGTTCACATTGCTTCGCAGAATCGCTTTTGTGCAGAAAACAGTAACACTTGTTCAGAACGAAAGAAAGCACAGAGCCCCAGATTTTATGTTGTCCTGGAGAGCTTGCAGAGCACTGGGGAAAGGCAGGCAGAGAATTCCCTGCTAGCACCTTCTCTGTGCCTGGGAAGCAGAAGTGTTCACATTGCTTCGCAGAATCGCTTTTGTGCAGAAAACAGTAACACTTGTTCAGAACGAAAGAAAGCACAGAGCCCCAGATTTTATGTTGTCCTGGAGAGCTTGCAGAGCACTGGGGAAAGGCAGGCAGAGAATTCCCTGCTAGCACCTTCTCTGTGCCTGGGAAGCACAAGTGTTCACATTGCTTCGCAGAATCGCTTTTGTGCAGAAAACAGTAACACTTGTTCAGAACGAAAGAAAGCACAGAGCCCCAGATTTGCTGTTGTCCTGGAGAGCTTGCAGAGCACTGGGGAAAGGCAGGCAGAGAATTCCCTGCTAGCACCTTCTCTGTGCCTGGGAAGCACAAGTGTTCACATTGCTTCGCAGAATCGCTTTTGTGCAGAAAACAGTAACACTTGTTCAGAACGAAAGAAAGCACAGAGCCCCAGATTTTATGTTGTCCTGGAGAGCTTGCAGAGCACTGGGGAAAGGCAGGCAGAGAATTCCCTGCTAGCACCTTCTCTGTGCCTGTTCACATTGCTTCGCAGAATCGCTTTTGTGCAGAAAACAGTAACACTTGTTCAGAACGAAAGAAAGCACAGAGCCCCAGATTTGCTGTTGTCCTGGAGAGCTTGCAGAGCACTGGGGAAAGGCAGGCAGAGAATTCCCTGCTAGCACCTTCTCTGTGCCTGGGAAGCACAAGTGTTCACATTGCTTCGCAGAATCGCTTTTGTGCAGAAAACAGTAACACTTGTTCAGAACGAAAGAAAGCACAGAGCCCCAGATTTTATGTTGTCCTGGAGAGCTTGCAGAGCACTGGGGAAAGGCAGGCAGAGAATTCCCTGCTAGCACCTTCTCTGTGCCTGGGAAGCACAAGTGTTCACATTGCTTCGCAGAATCGCTTTTGTGCAGAAAACAGTAACACTTGTTCAGAACGAAAGAAAGCACAGAGCCCCAGATTTTATGTTGTCCTGGAGAGCTTGCAGAGCACTGGGGAAAGGCAGGCAGAGAATTCCCTGCTAGCACCTTCTCTGTGCCTGTTCACATTGCTTCGCAGAATCGCTTTTGTGCAGAAAACAGTAACACTTGTTCAGAACGAAAGAAAGCACAGAGCCCCAGATTTTATGTTGTCCTGGAGAGCTTGCAGAGCACTGGGGAAAGGCAGGCAGAGAATTCCCTGCTAGCACCTTCTCTGTGCCTGTTCACATTGCTTCGCAGAATCGCTTTTGTGCAGAAAACAGTAACACTTGTTCAGAACGAAAGAAAGCACAGAGCCCCAGATTTTATGTTGTCCTGGAGAGCTTGCAGAGCACTGGGGAAAGGCAAGCAGAGAATTCCCTGCTAGCACCTTCTCTGTGCCTGGGAAGCACAAGTGTTCACATTGCTTCGCAGAATCGCTTTTGTGCAGAAAACAGTAACACTTGTTCAGAACGAAAGAAAGCACAGAGCCCCAGATTTTATGTTGTCCTGGAGAGCTTGCAGAGCACTGGGGAAAGGCAGGCAGAGAATTCCCTGCTAGCACCTTCTCTGTGCCTGGGAAGCAGAAGTGTTCACATTGCTTCGCAGAATCGCTTTTGTGCAGAAAACAGTAACACTTGTTCAGAACGAAAGAAAGCACAGAGCCCCAGATTTTATGTTGTCCTGGAGAGCTTGCAGAGCACTGGGGAAAGGCAGGCAGAGAATTCCCTGCTAGCACCTTCTCTGTGCCTGGGAAGCAGAAGTGTTCACATTGCTTCGCAGAATCGCTTTTGTGCAGAAAACAGTAACACTTGTTCAGAACGAAAGAAAGCACAGAGCCCCAGATTTTATGTTGTCCTGGAGAGCTTGCAGAGCACTGGGGAAAGGCAGGCAGAGAATTCCCTGCTAGCACCTTCTCTGTGCCTGTTCACATTGCTTCGCAGAATCGCTTTTGTGCAGAAAACAGTAACACTTGTTCAGAACAAAAGAAAGCACAGAGCCCCAGATTTTATGTTGTCCTGGAGAGCTTGCAGAGCACTGGGGAAAGGCAGGCAGAGAATTCCCTGCTAGCACCTTCTCTGTGCCTGGGAAGCAGAAGTGTTCACATTGCTTCGCAGAATCGCTTTTGTGCAGAAAACAGTAACACTTGTTCAGAACGAAAGAAAGCACAGAGCCCCAGATTTGCTGTTGTCCTGGAGAGCTTGCAGAGCACTGGGGAAAGGCAGGCAGAGAATTCCCTGCTAGCACCTTCTCTGTGCCTGGGAAGCACAAGTGTTCACATTGCTTCGCAGAATCGCTTTTGTGCAGAAAACAGTAACACTTGTTCAGAACGAAAGAAAGCACAGAGCCCCAGATTTTATGTTGTCCTGGAGAGCTTGCAGAGCACTGGGGAAAGGCAGGCAGAGAATTCCCTGCTAGCACCTTCTCTGTGCCTGTTCACATTGCTTCGCAGAATCGCTTTTGTGCAGAAAACAGTAACACTTGTTCAGAACGAAAGAAAGCACAGAGCCCCAGATTTGCTGTTGTCCTGGAGAGCTTGCAGAGCACTGGGGAAAGGCAGGCAGAGAATTCCCTGCTAGCACCTTCTCTGTGCCTGTTCACATTGCTTCGCAGAATCGCTTTTGTGCAGAAAACAGTAACACTTGTTCAGAACGAAAGAAAGCACAGAGCCCCAGATTTGCTGTTGTCCTGGAGAGCTTGCAGAGCACTGGGGAAAGGCAGGCAGAGAATTCCCTGCTAGCACCTTCTCTGTGCCTGGGAAGCACAAGTGTTCACATTGCTTCGCAGAATCGCTTTTGTGCAGAAAACAGTAACACTTGTTCAGAACGAAAGAAAGCACAGAGCCCCAGATTTTATGTTGTCCTGGAGAGCTTGCAGAGCACTGGGGAAAGGCAGGCAGAGAATTCCCTGCTAGCACCTTCTCTGTGCCTGGGAAGCAGAAGTGTTCACATTGCTTCGCAGAATCGCTTTTGTGCAGAAAACAGTAACACTTGTTCAGAACGAAAGAAAGCACAGAGCCCCAGATTTTATGTTGTCCTGGAGAGCTTGCAGAGCACTGGGGAAAGGCAGGCAGAGAATTCCCTGCTAGCACCTTCTCTGTGCCTGGGAAGCACAAGTGTTCACATTGCTTCGCAGAATCGCTTTTGTGCAGAAAACAGTAACACTTGTTCAGAACGAAAGAAAGCACAGAGCCCCAGATTTGCTGTTGTCCTGGAGAGCTTGCAGAGCACTGGGGAAAGGCAGGCAGAGAATTCCCTGCTAGCACCTTCTCTGTGCCTGGGAAGCACAAGTGTTCACATTGCTTCGCAGAATCGCTTTTGTGCAGAAAACAGTAACACTTGTTCAGAACGAAAGAAAGCACAGAGCCCCAGATTTTATGTTGTCCTGGAGAGCTTGCAGAGCACTGGGGAAAGGCAGGCAGAGAATTCCCTGCTAGCACCTTCTCTGTGCCTGTTCACATTGCTTCGCAGAATCGCTTTTGTGCAGAAAACAGTAACACTTGTTCAGAACGAAAGAAAGCACAGAGCCCCAGATTTGCTGTTGTCCTGGAGAGCTTGCAGAGCACTGGGGAAAGGCAGG
This sequence comes from Strix uralensis, assembly GCF_047716275.1. Classification (NCBI taxonomy): domain Eukaryota; kingdom Metazoa; phylum Chordata; class Aves; order Strigiformes; family Strigidae; genus Strix; species Strix uralensis. Next base: position 16,458 of record NW_027437057.1, read on the forward strand.
CAGAGAATTCCCTGCTAGCACCTTCTCTGTGCCTGGGAAGCACAAGTGTTCACATTGCTTCGCAGAATCGCTTTTGTGCAGAAAACAGTAACACTTGTTCAGAACGAAAGAAAGCACAGAGCCCCAGATTTTATGTTGTCCTGGAGAGCTTGCAGAGCACTGGGGAAAGGCAGGCAGAGAATTCCCTGCTAGCACCTTCTCTGTGCCTGGGAAGCACAAGTGTTCACATTGCTTCGCAGAATCGCTTTTGTGCAGAAAACAGTAACACTTGTTCAGAACGAAAGAAAGCACAGAGCCCCAGATTTTATGTTGTCCTGGAGAGCTTGCAGAGCACTGGGGAAAGGCAGGCAGAGAATTCCCTGCTAGCACCTTCTCTGTGCCTGTTCACATTGCTTCGCAGAATCGCTTTTGTGCAGAAAACAGTAACACTTGTTCAGAACGAAAGAAAGCACAGAGCCCCAGATTTGCTGTTGTCCTGGAGAGCTTGCAGAGCACTGGGGAAAGGCAGGCAGAGAATTCCCTGCTAGCACCTTCTCTGTGCCTGGGAAGCACAAGTGTTCACATTGCTTCGCAGAATCGCTTTTGTGCAGAAAACAGTAACACTTGTTCAGAACGAAAGAAAGCACAGAGCCCCAGATTTTATGTTGTCCTGGAGAGCTTGCAGAGCACTGGGGAAAGGCAGGCAGAGAATTCCCTGCTAGCACCTTCTCTGTGCCTGGGAAGCACAAGTGTTCACATTGCTTCGCAGAATCGCTTTTGTGCAGAAAACAGTAACACTTGTTCAGAACGAAAGAAAGCACAGAGCCCCAGATTTTATGTTGTCCTGGAGAGCTTGCAGAGCACTGGGGAAAGGCAGGCAGAGAATTCCCTGCTAGCACCTTCTCTGTGCCTGGGAAGCACAAGTGTTCACATTGCTTCGCAGAATCGCTTTTGTGCAGAAAACAGTAACACTTGTTCAGAACGAAAGAAAGCACAGAGCCCCAGATTTGCTGTTGTCCTGGAGAGCTTGCAGAGCACTGGGGAAAGGCAGGCAGAGAATTCCCTGCTAGCACCTTCTCTGTGCCTGTTCACATTGCTTCGCAGAATCGCTTTTGTGCAGAAAACAGTAACACTTGTTCAGAACGAAAGAAAGCACAGAGCCCCAGATTTGCTGTTGTCCTGGAGAGCTTGCAGAGCACTGGGGAAAGGCAGGCAGAGAATTCCCTGCTAGCACCTTCTCTGTGCCTGTTCACATTGCTTCGCAGAATCGCTTTTGTGCAGAAAACAGTAACACTTGTTCAGAACGAAAGAAAGCACAGAACCCCAGATTTTATGTTGTCCTGGAGAGCTTGCAGAGCACTGGGGAAAGGCAGGCAGAGAATTCCCTGCTAGCACCTTCTCTGTGCCTGGGAAGCACAAGTGTTCACATTGCTTCGCAGAATCGCTTTTGTGCAGAAAACAGTAACACTTGTTCAGAACGAAAGAAAGCACAGAGCCCCAGATTTTATGTTGTCCTGGAGAGCTTGCAGAGCACTGGGGAAAGGCAGGCAGAGAATTCCCTGCTAGCACCTTCTCTGTGCCTGGGAAGCACAAGTGTTCAGATTGCTTCACAGAATCGCTTTTGTGCAGAAAACAGTAACACTTGTTCAGAACGAAAGAAAGCACAGAGCCCCAGATTTTATGTTGTCCTGGAGAGCTTGCAGAGCACTGGGGAAAGGCAGGCAGAGAATTCCCTGCTAGCACCTTCTCTGTGCCTGGGAAGCACAAGTGTTCACATTGCTTCGCAGAATCGCTTTTGTGCAGAAAACAGTAACACTTGTTCAGAACGAAAGAAAGCACAGAGCCCCAGATTTTATGTTGTCCTGGAGAGCTTGCAGAGCACTGGGGAAAGGCAGGCAGAGAATTCCCTGCTAGCACCTTCTCTGTGCCTGGGAAGCAGAAGTGTTCACATTGCTTCGCAGAATCGCTTTTGTGCAGAAAACAGTAACACTTGTTCAGAACGAAAGAAAGCACAGAGCCCCAGATTTTATGTTGTCCTGGAGAGCTTGCAGAGCACTGGGGAAAGGCAGGCAGAGAATTCCCTGCTAGCACCTTCTCTGTGCCTGGGAAGCAGAAGTGTTCACATTGCTTCGCAGAATCGCTTTTGTGCAGAAAACAGTAACACTTGTTCAGAACGAAAGAAAGCACAGAGCCCCAGATTTTATGTTGTCCTGGAGAGCTTGCAGAGCACTGGGGAAAGGCAGGCAGAGAATTCCCTGCTAGCACCTTCTCTGTGCCTGTTCACATTGCTTCGCAGAATCGCTTTTGTGCAGAAAACAGTAACACTTGTTCAGAACAAAAGAAAGCACAGAGCCCCAGATTTTATGTTGTCCTGGAGAGCTTGCAGAGCACTGGGGAAAGGCAGGCAGAGAATTCCCTGCTAGCACCTTCTCTGTGCCTGGGAAGCACAAGTGTTCACATTGCTTCGCAGAATCGCTTTTGTGCAGAAAACAGTAACACTTGTTCAGAACGAAAGAAAGCACAGAGCCCCAGATTTTATGTTGTCCTGGAGAGCTTGCAGAGCACTGGGGAAAGGCAGGCAGAGAATTCCCTGCTAGCACCTTCTCTGTGCCTGGGAAGCACAAGTGTTCACATTGCTTCACAGAATCGCTTTTGTTCAGAAAACAGTAACACTTGTTCAGAACGAAAGAAAGCACAGAGCCCCAGATTTTATGTTGTCCTGGAGAGCTTGCAGAGCACTGGGGAAAGGCAGGCAGAGAATTCCCTGCTAGCACCTTCTCTGTGCCTGGGAAGCACAAGTGTTCACATTGCTTCGCAGAATCGCTTTTGTGCAGAAAACAGTAACACTTGTTCAGAACGAAAGAAAGCACAGAGCCCCAGATTTTATGTTGTCCTGGAGAGCTTGCAGAGCACTGGGGAAAGGCAGGCAGAGAATTCCCTGCTAGCACCTTCTCTGTGCCTGGGAAGCACAAGTGTTCACATTGCTTCGCAGAATCGCTTTTGTGCAGAAAACAGTAACACTTGTTCAGAACGAAAGAAAGCACAGAGCCCCAGATTTTATGTTGTCCTGGAGAGCTTGCAGAGCACTGGGGAAAGGCAGGCAGAGAATTCCCTGCTAGCACCTTCTCTGTGCCTGTTCACATTGCTTCGCAGAATCGCTTTTGTGCAGAAAACAGTAACACTTGTTCAGAACGAAAGAAAGCACAGAGCCCCAGATTTGCTGTTGTCCTGGAGAGCTTGCAGAGCACTGGGGAAAGGCAGGCAGAGAATTCCCTGCTAGCACCTTCTCTGTGCCTGGGAAGCACAAGTGTTCACATTGCTTCGCAGAATCGCTTTTGTGCAGAAAACAGTAACACTTGTTCAGAACGAAAGAAAGCACAGAGCCCCAGATTTTATGTTGTCCTGGAGAGCTTGCAGAGCACTGGGGAAAGGCAGGCAGAGAATTCCCTGCTAGCACCTTCTCTGTGCCTGGGAAGCACAAGTGTTCACATTGCTTCGCAGAATCGCTTTTGTGCAGAAAACAGTAACACTTGTTCAGAACGAAAGAAAGCACAGAGCCCCAGATTTTATGTTGTCCTGGAGAGCTTGCAGAGCACTGGGGAAAGGCAGGCAGAGAATTCCCTGCTAGCACCTTCTCTGTGCCTGGGAAGCACAAGTGTTCACATTGCTTCGCAGAATCGCTTTTGTGCAGAAAACAGTAACACTTGTTCAGAACGAAAGAAAGCACAGAGCCCCAGATTTTATGTTGTCCTGGAGAGCTTGCAGAGCACTGGGGAAAGGCAGGCAGAGAATTCCCTGCTAGCACCTTCTCTGTGCCTGTTCACATTGCTTCGCAGAATCGCTTTTGTGCAGAAAACAGTAACACTTGTTCAGAACGAAAGAAAGCACAGAGCCCCAGATTTTATGTTGTCCTGGAGAGCTTGCAGAGCACTGGGGAAAGGCAGGCAGAGAATTCCCTGCTAGCACCTTCTCTGTGCCTGTTCACATTGCTTCGCAGAATCGCTTTTGTGCAGAAAACAGTAACACTTGTTCAGAACGAAAGAAAGCACAGAACCCCAGATTTTATGTTGTCCTGGAGAGCTTGCAGAGCACTGGGGAAAGGCAGGCAGAGAATTCCCTGCTAGCACCTTCTCTGTGCCTGGGAAGCAGAAGTGTTCACATTGCTTCGCAGAATCGCTTTTGTGCAGAAAACAGTAACACTTGTTCAGAACGAAAGAAAGCACAGAGCCCCAGATTTTATGTTGTCCTGGAGAGCTTGCAGAGCACTGGGGAAAGGCAGGCAGAGAATTCCCTGCTAGCACCTTCTCTGTGCCTGGGAAGCACAAGTGTTCACATTGCTTCGCAGAATCGCTTTTGTGCAGAAAACAGTAACACTTGTTCAGAACGAAAGAAAGCACAGAGCCCCAGATTTGCTGTTGTCCTGGAGAGCTTGCAGAGCACTGGGGAAAGGCAGGCAGAGAATTCCCTGCTAGCACCTTCTCTGTGCCTGGGAAGCACAAGTGTTCACATTGCTTCGCAGAATCGCTTTTGTGCAGAAAACAGTAACACTTGTTCAGAACGAAAGAAAGCACAGAGCCCCAGATTTTATGTTGTCCTGGAGAGCTTGCAGAGCACTGGGGAAAGGCAGGCAGAGAATTCCCTGCTAGCACCTTCTCTGTGCCTGTTCACATTGCTTCGCAGAATCGCTTTTGTGCAGAAAACAGTAACACTTGTTCAGAACGAAAGAAAGCACAGAGCCCCAGATTTGCTGTTGTCCTGGAGAGCTTGCAGAGCACTGGGGAAAGGCAGGCAGAGAATTCCCTGCTAGCACCTTCTCTGTGCCTGGGAAGCACAAGTGTTCACATTGCTTCGCAGAATCGCTTTTGTGCAGAAAACAGTAACACTTGTTCAGAACGAAAGAAAGCACAGAGCCCCAGATTTTATGTTGTCCTGGAGAGCTTGCAGAGCACTGGGGAAAGGCAGGCAGAGAATTCCCTGCTAGCACCTTCTCTGTGCCTGTTCACATTGCTTCGCAGAATCGCTTTTGTGCAGAAAACAGTAACACTTGTTCAGAACGAAAGAAAGCACAGAGCCCCAGATTTGCTGTTGTCCTGGAGAGCTTGCAGAGCACTGGGGAAAGGCAGGCAGAGAATTCCCTGCTAGCACCTTCTCTGTGCCTGGGAAGCACAAGTGTTCACATTGCTTCGCAGAATCGCTTTTGTGCAGAAAACAGTAACACTTGTTCAGAACGAAAGAAAGCACAGAGCCCCAGATTTTATGTTGTCCTGGAGAGCTTGCAGAGCACTGGGGAAAGGCAGGCAGAGAATTCCCTGCTAGCACCTTCTCTGTGCCTGGGAAGCACAAGTGTTCACATTGCTTCGCAGAATCGCTTTTGTGCAGAAAACAGTAACACTTGTTCAGAACGAAAGAAAGCACAGAGCCCCAGATTTTATGTTGTCCTGGAGAGCTTGCAGAGCACTGGGGAAAGGCAGGCAGAGAATTCCCTGCTAGCACCTTCTCTGTGCCTGGGAAGCACAAGTGTTCACATTGCTTCGCAGAATCGCTTTTGTGCAGAAAACAGTAACACTTGTTCAGAACGAAAGAAAGCACAGAGCCCCAGATTTTATGTTGTCCTGGAGAGCTTGCAGAGCACTGGGGAAAGGCAGGCAGAGAATTCCCTGCTAGCACCTTCTCTGTGCCTGGGAAGCAGAAGTGTTCACATTGCTTCGCAGAATCGCTTTTGTGCAGAAAACAGTAACACTTGTTCAGAACGAAAGAAAGCACAGAGCCCCAGATTTGCTGTTGTCCTGGAGAGCTTGCAGAGCACTGGGGAAAGGCAGGCAGAGAATTCCCTGCTAGCACCTTCTCTGTGCCTGGGAAGCACAAGTGTTCACATTGCTTCGCAGAATCGCTTTTGTGCAGAAAACAGTAACACTTGTTCAGAACGAAAGAAAGCACAGAGCCCCAGATTTTATGTTGTCCTGGAGAGCTTGCAGAGCACTGGGGAAAGGCAGGCAGAGAATTCCCTGCTAGCACCTTCTCTGTGCCTGTTCACATTGCTTCGCAGAATCGCTTTTGTGCAGAAAACAGTAACACTTGTTCAGAACGAAAGAAAGCACAGAGCCCCAGATTTGCTGTTGTCCTGGAGAGCTTGCAGAGCACTGGGGAAAGGCAGGCAGAGAATTCCCTGCTAGCACCTTCTCTGTGCCTGGGAAGCACAAGTGTTCACATTGCTTCGCAGAATCGCTTTTGTGCAGAAAACAGTAACACTTGGTCAGAACGAAAGAAAGCACAGAGCCCCAGATTTGCTGTTGTCCTGGAGAGCTTGCAGAGCACTGGGGAAAGGCAGGCAGAGAATTCCCTGCTAGCACCTTCTCTGTGCCTGGGAAGCACAAGTGTTCACATTGCTTCGCAGAATCGCTTTTGTGCAGAAAACAGTAACACTTGTTCAGAACGAAAGAAAGCACAGAGCCCCAGATTTTATGTTGTCCTGGAGAGCTTGCAGAGCACTGGGGAAAGGCAGGCAGAGAATTCCCTGCTAGCACCTTCTCTGTGCCTGTTCACATTGCTTCGCAGAATCGCTTTTGTGCAGAAAACAGTAACACTTGTTCAGAACGAAAGAAAGCACAGAGCCCCAGATTTGCTGTTGTCCTGGAGAGCTTGCAGAGCACTGGGGAAAGGCAGGCAGAGAATTCCCTGCTAGCACCTTCTCTGTGCCTGGGAAGCACAAGTGTTCACATTGCTTCGCAGAATCGCTTTTGTGCAGAAAACAGTAACACTTGTTCAGAACGAAAGAAAGCACAGAGCCCCAGATTTTATGTTGTCCTGGAGAGCTTGCAGAGCACTGGGGAAAGGCAGGCAGAGAATTCCCTGCTAGCACCTTCTCTGTGCCTGGGAAGCACAAGTGTTCACATTGCTTCGCAGAATCGCTTTTGTGCAGAAAACAGTAACACTTGTTCAGAACGAAAGAAAGCACAGAGCCCCAGATTTTATGTTGTCCTGGAGAGCTTGCAGAGCACTGGGGAAAGGCAGGCAGAGAATTCCCTGCTAGCACCTTCTCTGTGCCTGGGAAGCACAAGTGTTCACATTGCTTCGCAGAATCGCTTTTGTGCAGAAAACAGTAACACTTGTTCAGAACGAAAGAAAGCACAGAGCCCCAGATTTTATGTTGCCCTGGAGAGCTTGCAGAGCACTGGGGAAAGGCAGGCAGAGAATTCCCTGCTAGCACCTTCTCTGTGCCTGGGAAGCAGAAGTGTTCACATTGCTTCGCAGAATCGCTTTTGTGCAGAAAACAGTAACACTTGTTCAGAACGAAAGAAAGCACAGAGCCCCAGATTTGCTGTTGTCCTGGAGAGCTTGCAGAGCACTGGGAAAGGCAGGCAGAGAATTCCCTGCTAGCACCTTCTCTGTGCCTGGGAAGCACAAGTGTTCACATTGCTTCGCAGAATCGCTTTTGTGCAGAAAACAGTAACACTTGTTCAGAACGAAAGAAAGCACAGAGCCCCAGATTTTATGTTGTCCTGGAGAGCTTGCAGAGCACTGGGGAAAGGCAGGCAGAGAATTCCCTGCTAGCACCTTCTCTGTGCCTGTTCACATTGCTTCGCAGAATCGCTTTTGTGCAGAAAACAGTAACACTTGTTCAGAACAAAAGAAAGCACAGAGCCCCAGATTTTATGTTGTCCTGGAGAGCTTGCAGAGCACTGGGGAAAGGCAGGCAGAGAATTCCCTGCTAGCACCTTCTCTGTGCCTGGGAAGCAGAAGTGTTCACATTGCTTCGCAGAATCGCTTTTGTGCAGAAAACAGTAACACTTGTTCAGAACGAAAGAAAGCACAGAGCCCCAGATTTGCTGTTGTCCTGGAGAGCTTGCAGAGCACTGGGGAAAGGCAGGCAGAGAATTCCCTGCTAGCACCTTCTCTGTGCCTGGGAAGCACAAGTGTTCACATTGCTTCGCAGAATCGCTTTTGTGCAGAAAACAGTAACACTTGTTCAGAACGAAAGAAAGCACAGAGCCCCAGATTTTATGTTGTCCTGGAGAGCTTGCAGAGCACTGGGGAAAGGCAGGCAGAGAATTCCCTGCTAGCACCTTCTCTGTGCCTGTTCACATTGCTTCGCAGAATCGCTTTTGTGCAGAAAACAGTAACACTTGTTCAGAACGAAAGAAAGCACAGAGCCCCAGATTTTGCTGTTGTCCTGGAGAGCTTGCAGAGCACTGGGGAAAGGCAGGCAGAGAATTCCCTGCTAGCACCTTCTCTGTGCCTGTTCACATTGCTTCGCAGAATCGCTTTTGTGCAGAAAACAGTAACACTTGTTCAGAACGAAAGAAAGCACAGAGCCCCAGATTTGCTGTTGTCCTGGAGAGCTTGCAGAGCACTGGGGAAAGGCAGGCAGAGAATTCCCTGCTAGCACCTTCTCTGTGCCTGGGAAGCACAAGTGTTCACATTGCTTCGCAGAATCGCTTTTGTGCAGAAAACAGTAACACTTGTTCAGAACGAAAGAAAGCACAGAGCCCCAGATTTTATGTTGTCCTGGAGAGCTTGCAGAGCACTGGGGAAAGGCAGGCAGAGAATTCCCTGCTAGCACCTTCTCTGTGCCTGGGAAGCAGAAGTGTTCACATTGCTTCGCAGAATCGCTTTTGTGCAGAAAACAGTAACACTTGTTCAGAACGAAAGAAAGCACAGAGCCCCAGATTTTATGTTGTCCTGGAGAGCTTGCAGAGCACTGGGGAAAGGCAGGCAGAGAATTCCCTGCTAGCACCTTCTCTGTGCCTGGGAAGCACAAGTGTTCACATTGCTTCGCAGAATCGCTTTTGTGCAGAAAACAGTAACACTTGTTCAGAACGAAAGAAAGCACAGAGCCCCAGATTTGCTGTTGTCCTGGAGAGCTTGCAGAGCACTGGGGAAAGGCAGGCAGAGAATTCCCTGCTAGCACCTTCTCTGTGCCTGTTCACATTGCTTCGCAGAATCGCTTTTGTGCAGAAAACAGTAACACTTGTTCAGAACGAAAGAAAGCACAGAGCCCCAGATTTGCTGTTGTCCTGGAGAGCTTGCAGAGCACTGGGGAAAGGCAGGCAGAGAATTCCCTGCTAGCACCTTCTCTGTGCCTGTTCACATTGCTTCGCAGAATCGCTTTTGTGCAGAAAACAGTAACACTTGTTCAGAACGAAAGAAAGCACAGAACCCCAGATTTTATGTTGTCCTGGAGAGCTTGCAGAGCACTGGGGAAAGGCAGGCAGAGAATTCCCTGCTAGCACCTTCTCTGTGCCTGGGAAGCACAAGTGTTCACATTGCTTCGCAGAATCGCTTTTGTGCAGAAAACAGTAACACTTGTTCAGAACGAAAGAAAGCACAGAGCCCCAGATTTTATGTTGTCCTGGAGAGCTTGCAGAGCACTGGGGAAAGGCAGGCAGAGAATTCCCTGCTAGCACCTTCTCTGTGCCTGGGAAGCACAAGTGTTCAGATTGCTTCACAGAATCGCTTTTGTGCAGAAAACAGTAACACTTGTTCAGAACGAAAGAAAGCACAGAGCCCCAGATTTTATGTTGTCCTGGAGAGCTTGCAGAGCACTGGGGAAAGGCAGGCAGAGAATTCCCTGCTAGCACCTTCTCTGTGCCTGGGAAGCACAAGTGTTCACATTGCTTCGCAGAATCGCTTTTGTGCAGAAAACAGTAACACTTGTTCAGAACGAAAGAAAGCACAGAGCCCCAGATTTTATGTTGTCCTGGAGAGCTTGCAGAGCACTGGGGAAAGGCAGGCAGAGAATTCCCTGCTAGCACCTTCTCTGTGCCTGGGAAGCAGAAGTGTTCACATTGCTTCGCAGAATCGCTTTTGTGCAGAAAACAGTAACACTTGTTCAGAACGAAAGAAAGCACAGAGCCCCAGATTTTATGTTGTCCTGGAGAGCTTGCAGAGCACTGGGGAAAGGCAGGCAGAGAATTCCCTGCTAGCACCTTCTCTGTGCCTGGGAAGCAGAAGTGTTCACATTGCTTCGCAGAATCGCTTTTGTGCAGAAAACAGTAACACTTGTTCAGAACGAAAGAAAGCACAGAGCCCCAGATTTTATGTTGTCCTGGAGAGCTTGCAGAGCACTGGGGAAAGGCAGGCAGAGAATTCCCTGCTAGCACCTTCTCTGTGCCTGTTCACATTGCTTCGCAGAATCGCTTTTGTGCAGAAAACAGTAACACTTGTTCAGAACAAAAGAAAGCACAGAGCCCCAGATTTTATGTTGTCCTGGAGAGCTTGCAGAGCACTGGGGAAAGGCAGGCAGAGAATTCCCTGCTAGCACCTTCTCTGTGCCTGGGAAGCACAAGTGTTCACATTGCTTCGCAGAATCGCTTTTGTGCAGAAAACAGTAACACTTGTTCAGAACGAAAGAAAGCACAGAGCCCCAGATTTTATGTTGTCCTGGAGAGCTTGCAGAGCACTGGGGAAAGGCAGGCAGAGAATTCCCTGCTAGCACCTTCTCTGTGCCTGGGAAGCACAAGTGTTCACATTGCTTCACAGAATCGCTTTTGTGCAGAAAACAGTAACACTTGTTCAGAACGAAAGAAAGCACAGAGCCCCAGATTTTATGTTGTCCTGGAGAGCTTGCAGAGCACTGGGGAAAGGCAGGCAGAGAATTCCCTGCTAGCACCTTCTCTGTGCCTGGGAAGCACAAGTGTTCACATTGCTTCGCAGAATCGCTTTTGTGCAGAAAACAGTAACACTTGTTCAGAACGAAAGAAAGCACAGAGCCCCAGATTTTATGTTGTCCTGGAGAGCTTGCAGAGCACTGGGGAAAGGCAGGCAGGAGAATTCCCTGCTAGCACCTTCTCTGTGCCTGGGAAGCACAAGTGTTCACATTGCTTCGCAGAATCGCTTTTGTGCAGAAAACAGTAACACTTGTTCAGAACGAAAGAAAGCACAGAGCCCCAGATTTTAATGTTGTCCTGGAGAGCTTGCAGAGCACTGGGGAAAGGCAGGCAGAGAATTCCCTGCTAGCACCTTCTCTGTGCCTGTTCACATTGCTTCGCAGAATCGCTTTTGTGCAGAAAACAGTAACACTTGTTCAGAACGAAAGAAAGCACAGAGCCCCAGATTTGCTGTTGTCCTGGAGAGCTTGCAGAGCACTGGGAAAGGCAGGCAGAGAATTCCCTGCTAGCACCTTCTCTGTGCCTGGGAAGCACAAGTGTTCACATTGCTTCGCAGAATCGCTTTTGTGCAGAAAACAGTAACACTTGTTCAGAACGAAAGAAAGCACAGAGCCCCAGATTTTATGTTGTCCTGGAGAGCTTGCAGAGCACTGGGGAAAGGCAGGCAGAGAATTCCCTGCTAGCACCTTCTCTGTGCCTGGGAAGCACAAGTGTTCACATTGCTTCGCAGAATCGCTTTTGTGCAGAAAACAGTAACACTTGTTCAGAACGAAAGAAAGCACAGAGCCCCAGATTTTATGTTGTCCTGGAGAGCTTGCAGAGCACTGGGGAAAGGCAGGCAGAGAATTCCCTGCTAGCACCTTCTCTGTGCCTGGGAAGCAGAAGTGTTCACATTGCTTCGCAGAATCGCTTTTGTGCAGAAAACAGTAACACTTGTTCAGAACGAAAGAAAGCACAGAGCCCCAGATTTTATGTTGTCCTGGAGAGCTTGCAGAGCACTGGGAAAGGCAGGCAGAGAATTCCTGCTAGCACCTTCTCTGTGGCCTGTTCACATTGCTTCGCAGAATCGCTTTTGTGCAGAAAACAGTAACACTTGTTCAGAACGAAAGAAAGCACAGAGCCCCAGATTCTATGTTGTCCTGGAGAGCTTGCAGAGCACTGGGGAAAGGCAGGCAGAGAATTCCCTGCTAGCACCTTCTCTGTGCCTGGGAAGCAGAAGTGTTCACATTGCTTCGCAGAATCGCTTTTGTGCAGAAAACAGTAACACTTGTTCAGAACGAAAGAAAGCACAGAGCCCCAGATTTGCTGTTGTCCTGGAGAGCTTGCAGAGCACTGGGGAAAGGCAGGCAGAGAATTCCCTGCTAGCACCTTCTCTGTGCCTGGGAAGCACAAGTGTTCACATTGCTTCGCAGAATCGCTTTTGTGCAGAAAACAGTAACACTTGTTCAGAACGAAAGAAAGCACAGAGCCCCAGATTTTATGTTGTCCTGGAGAGCTTGCAGAGCACTGGGGAAAGGCAGGCAGAGAATTCCCTGCTAGCACCTTCTCTGTGCCTGTTCACATTGCTTCGCAGAATCGCTTTTGTGCAGAAAACAGTAACACTTGTTCAGAACGAAAGAAAGCACAGAGCCCCAGATTTGCTGTTGTCCTGGAGAGCTTGCAGAGCACTGGGGAAAGGCAGGCAGAGAATTCCCTGCTAGCACCTTCTCTGTGCCTGGAAGCACAGTGTTCACATTGCTTCGCAGAATCGCTTTTGTGCAGAAAACAGTAACACTTGTTCAGAACGAAAGAAAGCACAGAGCCCCAGATTTTATGTTGTCCTGGAGAGCTTGCAGAGCACTGGGGAAAGGCAGGCAGAGAATTCCCTGCTAGCACCTTCTCTGTGCCTGGGAAGCACAAGTGTTCACATTGCTTCGCAGAATCGCTTTTGTGCAGAAAACAGTAACACTTGTTCAGAACGAAAGAAAGCACAGAGCCCCAGATTTTATGTTGTCCTGGAGAGCTTGCAGAGCACTGGGGAAAGGCAGGCAGAGAATTCCCTGCTAGCACCTTCTCTGTGCCTGTTCACATTGCTTCGCAGAATCGCTTTTGTGCAGAAAACAGTAACACTTGTTCAGAACGAAAGAAAGCACAGAGCCCAGATTTTCTGTTGTCCTGGAGAGCTTGCAGAGCACTGGGGAAAGGCAGGCAGAGAATTCCCTGCTAGCACCTTCTCTGTGCCTGGGAAGCACAAGTGTTCACATTGCTTCGCAGAATCGCTTTTGTGCAGAAAACAGTAACACTTGTTCAGAACGAAAGAAAGCACAGAGCCCCAGATTTTATGTTGTCCTGGAGAGCTTGCAGAGCACTGGGGAAAGGCAGGCAGAGAATTCCCTGCTAGCACCTTCTCTGTGCCTGGGAAGCAAAGTGTTCACATTGCTTCGCAGAATCGCTTTTGTGCAGAAAACAGTAACACTTGTTCAGAACGAAAGAAAGCACAGAGCCCCAGATTTTATGTTGTCCTGGAGAGCTTGCAGAGCACTGGGGAAAGGCAGGCAGAGAATTCCCTGCTAGCACCTTCTCTGTGCCTGGGAAGCAGCAAGTGTTCACATTGCTTCGCAGAATCGCTTTTGTGCAGAAAACAGTAACACTTGTTCAGAACGAAAGAAAGCACAGAGCCCCAGATTTTCTGTTGTCCTGGAGAGCTTGCAGAGCACTGGGGAAAGGCAGGCAGAGAATTCCCTGCTAGCACCTTCTCTGTGCCTGAGTTCACATTGCTTCGCAGAATCGCTTTTGTGCAGAAAACAGTAACACTTGTTCAGAACGAAAGAAAGCACAGAGCCCCAGATTTTCTGGTTGTCCTGGAGAGCTTGCAGAGCACTGGGGAAAGGCAGGCAGAGAATTCCCTGCTAGCACCTTCTCTGTGCCTGTTCACATTGCTTCGCAGAATCGCTTTTGTGCAGAAAACAGTAACACTTGTTCAGAACGAAAGAAAGCACAGAGCCCCAGATTTTATGTTGTCCTGGAGAGCTTGCAGAGCACTGGGGAAAGGCAGGCAGAGAATTCCCTGCTAGCACCTTCTCTGTGCCTGGGAAGCACAAGTGTTCACATTGCTTCGCAGAATCGCTTTTGTGCAGAAAACAGTAACACTTGTTCAGAACGAAAGAAAGCACAGAGCCCCAGATTTTATGTTGTCCTGGAGAGCTTGCAGAGCACTGGGGAAAGGCAGGCAGAGAATTCCCTGCTAGCACCTTCTCTGTGCCTGGGAAGCACAAGTGTTCACATTGCTTCACAGAATCGCTTTTGTGCAGAAAACAGTAACACTTGTTCAGAACGAAAGAAAGCACAGAGCCCCAGATTTTATGTTGTCCTGGAGAGCTTGCAGAGCACTGGGGAAAGGCAGGCAGAGAATTCCCTGCTAGCACCTTCTCTGTGCCTGGGAAGCACAAGTGTTCACATTGCTTCGCAGAATCGCTTTTGTGCAGAAAACAGTAACACTTGTTCAGAACGAAAGAAAGCACAGAGCCCCAGATTTTATGTTGTCCTGGAGAGCTTGCAGAGCACTGGGGAAAGGCAGGCAGAGAATTCCCTGCTAGCACCTTCTCTGTGCCTGGGAAGCAGAAGTGTTCACATTGCTTCGCAGAATCGCTTTTGTGCAGAAAACAGTAACACTTGTTCAGAACGAAAGAAAGCACAGAGCCCCAGATTTTATGTTGTCCTGGAGAGCTTGCAGAGCACTGGGGAAAGGCAGGCAGAGAATTCCCTGCTAGCACCTTCTCTGTGCCTGGAAGCAGAAGTGTTCACATTGCTTCGCAGAATCGCTTTTGTGCAGAAAACAGTAACACTTGTTCAGAACGAAAGAAAGCACAGAGCCCCAGATTTTATGTTGTCCTGGAGAGCTTGCAGAGCACTGGGGAAAGGCAGGCAGAGAATTCCCTGCTAGCACCTTCTCTGTGGGCCAGTGTTCACATTGCTTCGCAGAATCGCTTTTGTGCAGAAAACAGTAACACTTGTTCAGAACGAAAGAAAGCACAGAGCCCCAGATTTTATGTTGTCCTGGAGAGCTTGCAGAGCACTGGGGAAAGGCAGGCAGAGAATTCCCTGCTAGCACCTTCTCTGTGCCTGGGAAGCACAAGTGTTCACATTGCTTCGCAGAATCGCTTTTGTGCAGAAAACAGTAACACTTGTTCAGAACGAAAGAAAGCACAGAGCCCCAGATTTTTATGTTGTCCTGGAGAGCTTGCAGAGCACTGGGGAAAGGCAGGCAGAGAATTCCCTGCTAGCACCTTCTCTGTGCCTGGAAGCACAAGTGTTCACATTGCTTCGACAGAATCGCTTTTGTGCAGAAAACAGTAACACTTGTTCAGAACGAAAGAAAGCACAGAGCCCCAGATTTTATGTTGTCCTGGAGAGCTTGCAGAGCACTGGGGAAAGGCAGGCAGAGAATTCCCTGCTAGCACCTTCTCTGTGCCTGGGAAGCACAAGTGTTCACATTGCTTCGCAGAATCGCTTTTGTGCAGAAAACAGTAACACTTGTTCAGAACGAAAGAAAGCACAGAGCCCCAGATTTTATGTTGTCCTGGAGAGCTTGCAGAGCACTGGGGAAAGGCAGGCAGAGAATTCCCTGCTAGCACCTTCTCTGTGCCTGGGAAGCACAAGTGTTCACATTGCTTCGCAGAATCGCTTTTGTGCAGAAAACAGTAACACTTGTTCAGAACGAAAGAAAGCACAGAGCCCCAGATTTTATGTTGTCCTGGAGAGCTTGCAGAGCACTGGGGAAAGGCAGGCAGAGAATTCCCTGCTAGCACCTTCTCTGTGCGCTGTTCACATTGCTTCGCAGAATCGCTTTTGTGCAGAAAACAGTAACACTTGTTCAGAACGAAAGAAAGCACAGAGCCCCAGATTTGCTGTTGTCCTGGAGAGCTTGCAGAGCACTGGGGAAAGGCAGGCAGAGAATTCCCTGCTAGCACCTTCTCTGTGCCTGGGAAGCACAAGTGTTCACATTGCTTCGCAGAATCGCTTTTGTGCAGAAAACAGTAACACTTGTTCAGAACGAAAGAAAGCACAGAGCCCCAGATTTTATGTTGTCCTGGAGAGCTTGCAGAGCACTGGGAAAGGCAGGCAGAGAATTCCCTGCTAGCACCTTCTCTGTGCCTGGGAAGCACAAGTGTTCACATTGCTTCGCAGAATCGCTTTTGTGCAGAAAACAGTAACACTTGTTCAGAACGAAAGAAAGCACAGAGCCCCAGATTTTATGTTGTCCTGGAGAGCTTGCAGAGCACTGGGGAAAGGCAGGCAGAGAATTCCCTGCTAGCACCTTCTCTGTGCCTGGGAAGCACAAGTGTTCACATTGCTTCGCAGAATCGCTTTTGTGCAGAAAACAGTAACACTTGTTCAGAACGAAAGAAAGCACAGAGCCCCAGATTTTATGTTGTCCTGGAGAGCTTGCAGAGCACTGGGGAAAGGCAGGCAGAGAATTCCCTGCTAGCACCTTCTCTGTGCCTGTTCACAATTGCTTCGCAGAATCGCTTTTGTGCAGAAAACAGTAACACTTGTTCAGAACGAAAGAAAGCACAGAGCCCCAGATTTTATGTTGTCCTGGAGAGCTTGCAGAGCACTGGGGAAAGGCAGGCAGAGAATTCCCTGCTAGCACCTTCTCTGTGCCTGTTCACAATTGCTTCGCAGAATCGCTTTTGTGCAGAAAACAGTAACACTTGTTCAGAACGAAAGAAAGCACAGAAGCCCCAGATTTATGTTGTCCTGGAGAGCTTGCAGAGCACTGGGGAAAGGCAGGCAGAGAATTCCCTGCTAGCACCTTCTCTGTGCCTGGGAAGCAGAAGTGTTCACATTGCTTCGCAGAATCGCTTTTGTGCAGAAAACAGTAACACTTGTTCAGAACGAAAGAAAGCACAGAGCCCCAGATTTTATGTTGTCCTGGAGAGCTTGCAGAGCACTGGGGAAAGGCAGGCAGAGAATTCCCTGCTAGCACCTTCTCTGTGCCTGGGAAGCACAAGTGTTCACATTGCTTCGCAGAATCGCTTTTGTGCAGAAAACAGTAACACTTGTTCAGAACGAAAGAAAGCACAGAGCCCCAGATTTGCTGTTGTCCTGGAGAGCTTGCAGAGCACTGGGGAAAGGCAGGCAGAGAATTCCCTGCTAGCACCTTCTCTGTGCCTGGGAAGCACAAGTGTTCACATTGCTTCGCAGAATCGCTTTTGTGCAGAAAACAGTAAACACTTGTTCAGAACGAAAGAAAGCACAGAGCCCCAGATTTTATGTTGTCCTGGAGAGCTTGCAGAGCACTGGGGAAAGGCAGGCAGAGAATTCCCTGCTAGCACCTTCTCTGTGCTGGAAGCACAGTGTTCACATTGCTTCGCAGAATCGCTTTTGTGCAGAAAACAGTAACACTTGTTCAGAACGAAAGAAAGCACAGAGCCCCAGATTTGCTGTTGTCCTGGAGAGCTTGCAGAGCACTGGGGAAAGGCAGGCAGAGAATTCCCTGCTAGCACCTTCTCTGTGCCTGGGAAGCACAAGTGTTCACATTGCTTCGCAGAATCGCTTTTGTGCAGAAAACAGTAACACTTGTTCAGAACGAAAGAAAGCACAGAGCCCCAGATTTTATGTTGTCCTGGAGAGCTTGCAGAGCACTGGGGAAAGGCAGGCAGAGAATTCCCTGCTAGCACCTTCTCTGTGCCCTGTTTCACATTGCTTCGCAGAATCGCTTTTGTGCAGAAAACAGTAACACTTGTTCAGAACGAAAGAAAGCACAGAGCCCCAGATTTGCTGTTGTCCTGGAGAGCTTGCAGAGCACTGGGGAAAGGCAGGCAGAGAATTCCCTGCTAGCACCTTCTCTGTGCCTGGGAAGCACAAGTGTTCACATTGCTTCGCAGAATCGCTTTTGTGCAGAAAACAGTAACACTTGTTCAGAACGAAAGAAAGCACAGAGCCCCAGATTTTATGTTGTCCTGGAGAGCTTGCAGAGCACTGGGGAAAGGCAGGCAGAGAATTCCCTGCTAGCACCTTCTCTGTGCCTGGAAGCACAAGTGTTCACATTGCTTCGCAGAATCGCTTTTGTGCAGAAAACAGTAACACTTGTTCAGAACGAAAGAAAGCACAGAGCCCCCAGATTTGCTGTTGTCCTGGAGAGCTTGCAGAGCACTGGGGAAAGGCAGGCAGAGAATTCCCTGCTAGCACCTTCTCTGTGCCTGGGAAGCACAAGTGTTCACATTGCTTCGCAGAATCGCTTTTGTGCAGAAAACAGTAACACTTGTTCAGAACGAAAGAAAGCACAGAGCCCCAGATTTTATGTTGTCCTGGAGAGCTTGCAGAGCACTGGGAAAGGCAGGCAGAGAATTCCCCTGCTAGCACCTTCTCTGGTGCCTGGGAAGCACAAGTGTTCACATTGCTTCGCAGAATCGCTTTGTGCAGAAAACAGTAACACTTGTTCAGAACGAAAGAAAGCACAGAGCCCCAGATTTGCTGTTGTCCTGGAGAGCTTGCAGAGCACTGGGGAAAGGCAGGCAGAGAATTCCCTGCTAGCACCTTCTCTGTGCCTGGGAAGCACAAGTGTTCACATTGCTTCGCAGAATCGCTTTTGTGCAGAAAACAGTAACACTTGTTCAGAACGAAAGAAAGCACAGAGCCCCAGATTTTATGTTGTCCTGGAGAGCTTGCAGAGCACTGGGGAAAGGCAGGCAGAGAATTCCCTGCTAGCACCTTCTCTGTGCCTGTTCACATTGCTTCGCAGAATCGCTTTTGTGCAGAAAACAGTAACACTTGTTCAGAACGAAAGAAAGCACAGAGCCCCAGATTTGCTGTTGTCCTGGAGAGCTTGCAGAGCACTGGGGAAAGGCAGGCAGAGAATTCCCTGCTAGCACCTTCTCTGTGCCTGGGAAGCACAAGTGTTCACATTGCTTCGCAGAATCGCTTTTGTGCAGAAAACAGTAACACTTGTTCAGAACGAAAGAAAGCACAGAGCCCCAGATTTTATGTTGTCCTGGAGAGCTTGCAGAGCACTGGGGAAAGGCAGGCAGAGAATTCCCTGCTAGCACCTTCTCTGTGCCTGGAAGCACAAGTGTTCACATTGCTTCGCAGAATCGCTTTTGTGCAGAAAACAGTAACACTTGTTCAGAACGAAAGAAAGCACAGAGCCCCAGATTTTATGTTGTCCTGGAGAGCTTGCAGAGCACTGGGAAAAGGGCAGGCAGAGAATTCCCTGCTAGCACCTTCTCTGTGCCTGGAGCACTAGTGTTCACATTGCTTCGCAGAATCGCTTTTGTGCAGAAAACAGTAACACTTGTTCAGAACGAAAGAAGCACAGAGCCCCAGATTTTATGTTGTCCTGGAGAGCTTGCAGAGCACTGGGAAAGGCAGGCAGAGAATTCCCTGCTAGCACCTTCTCTGTGCCTGGGAAGCACAAGTGTTCACATTGCTTCGCAGAATCGCTTTTGTGCAGAAAACAGTAACACTTGTTCAGAACGAAAGAAAGCACAGAGCCCCAGATTTTATGTTGTCCTGGAGAGCTTGCAGAGCACTGGGAAGGCAGGCAGAGAATTCCCTGCTAGCACCTTCTCTGTGCCTGGGAAGCAGCAAGTGTTCACATTGCTTCGCAGAATCGCTTTTGTGCAGAAAACAGTAACACTTGTTCAGAACGAAAGAAAGCACAGAGCCCAGATTTCTGTTGTCCTGGAGAGCTTGCAGAGCACTGGGGAAAGGCAGGCAGAGAATTCCCTGCTAGCACCTTCTCTGTGCCTGGGAAGCAGAAGTGTTCACATTGCTTCGCAGAATCGCTTTTGTGCAGAAAACAGTAACACTTGTTCAGAACGAAAGAAAGCACAGAGCCCCAGATTTTATGTTGTCCTGGAGAGCTTGCAGAGCACTGGGGAAAGGCAGGCAGAGAATTCCCTGCTAGCACCTTCTCTGCCTGCACTAGTTCACATTGCTTCGCAGAATCGCTTTTGTGCAGAAAACAGTAACACTTGTTCAGAACGAAAGAAAGCACAGAGCCCCAGATTTTATGTTGTCCTGGAGAGCTTGCAGAGCACTGGGGAAAGGCAGGCAAGAGAATTCCTGCTAGCACCTTCTCTGTGCCTGGAAGCAGAAGTGTTCACATTGCTTCGCTGAATCGCTTTTGTGCAGAAAACAGTAACGACTGTGTCAGAAGCGAAAGAAAGCACAGAGCCCCAGATTTATGTGTGTCCTGGAGAGCTTGGCAGAGCACTGGGGAAAGGCAGGCAGAGAATTCCCTGCTAGGCACCTTCTCTGTGCCTGTTCACGATTGCTTCGCAGAATCGCTTTTGTGCAGAAAACAGTAACACTTGTTCAGACAAAAGAAGAGCACAGAGCCCCAGATTTTATGTTGTCCTGGAGAGGCTTGCAGAGCA
>NW_027437058.1:0-36377 GCF_047716275.1 Strix uralensis
GTGCAGAAAACAGTAACACTTGTTCAGAACGAAGGAAAGCACAGAGCCCCAGATTTTATGTTGTCCTGGAGAGCTTGCAGAGCACTGGGGAAAGGCAGGCAGAGAATTCCCTGCTAGCACCTTCTCTGTGCCTGGGAAGCAGAAGTGTTCACGTTGCTTCGCAGAATCGCTTTTGTGCAGAAAACTGTAACACTTGTTGAGAACGAAAGAAAGCACAGAGCCCCAGATTTTATGTTGTCCTGGAGAGCTTGCAGAGCACTGGGGAAAAGCAGGCAGAGAATTCCCTGCTACCACCTTCTCTGTGCCTGGGAAACAGAAGTGTTCACATTGCTTCGCAGAATCGCTTTTTGTGCAGAAAACAGTAACACTTGTTCAGAACGAAGGAAAAGCACAGAGCCCCAGATTTTATGTTGTCCTGGAGAGCTTGCAGAGCACTGGGAAAGGCAGGCAGAGAATTCCCTGCTAGCACCTTCTCTGTGCCTGGGAAGCAGAAGTGTTCACATTGCTTCGCAGAATCGCTTTTGTGCAGAAAACAGTAACACTTGTTCAGAACGAAGAAAGCACAGAGCCCCAGATTTTATGTTGTCCTGGAGAGCTTGCAGAGCACTGGGGGAAAGGCAGCAGAGAATTCCCTGCTAGCACCTTCTCTGTGCCTGGGAAGCAGAAGTGTTCACATTGCTTCGCAGAATCGCTTTAGTGCAGAAAACAGTAACACTTGTTCAGAACGAAGAAAGCACAGAGGCCCCAGATTTTATGTTGTCCTGGAGAGCTTGCAGAGCACTGGGAAAAGCAGGCAGAGAATTCCCTGCTACCACCTTCTCTGTGCCTGGGAAGCAGAAGTCTTCACATTGCTTCGCAGAATCGCTTTTGTGCAGAAAACAGTAACACTTGGTTCAGAACGAAGGAAAGCACAGAGCCCCAGATTTTATGTTGTCCTGGAGAGCTTGCAGAGCACTGGGAAAAGGCAGGCAGAGAATTCCCTGTTAGCACCTTCTCTGTGCCTGGGAAGCAGAAGTGTTCAAATTGCTTCGCAGAATCGCTTTTGTGCAGAAAACAGTAACACTTGTTCAGAACGAAAGAAAGCACAGAGCCCCAGATTTTATGTTGTCCTGGAGAGCTTGCAGAGCACTGGGGAAAAGCAGGCAGAGAATTCCCTGCTAGCACCTTCATTGTGCCTGGGAAACAGAAGTGTTCCCATTGCTTCGCAGAATCACTTTTGTGCAGAAAACAGTAACACTTGTTCAGAACGAAAGAAAGCACAGAGCCCCAGATTTTATGTTGTCCTGGAGAGCTTGCAGAGCACTGGGGAAAGGCAGGCAGAGAATTCCTGCTAGCACCTTCTCTGTGCCTGGAAAACAGAAGTGTTCACATTGCTTCGCAGAATCGCTTTTGTGCAGAAAACAATAACACTTGTTCAGAACGAAAGAAAGCACAGAGGCCCAGATTTTATGTTGTCCTGGAGAGCTTGCAGAGCACTGGGGAAAGGCAGGCAGAGAATTCCCTGCTAGCACCTTCTCTGTGCCTGGGAAGCAGAAGTGTTCCCATTGCTTCGCAGAATCGCTTTTGTGCAGAAAACAGTAACACTTGTTCAGAACGAAAGAAAGCACAGAGCCCCAGATTTTATGTTGTCCTGGAGAGCTTGCAGAGCACTGGGAAAAGCAGGCAGAGAATTCCCTGCTAGCACCTTCTCTGTGCCTGGGAAGCAGAAGTGTTCACATTGCTTCGCAGAATCGCTTTTGTGCAGAAAACAGTAACACTTGTTCAGAACGAAGGAAAGCACAGAGCCCCAGATTTTATGTTGTCCTGGAGAGCTTGCAGAGCACTGGGGAAAGGCAGGCAGAGAATTCCCTGCTAGCACCTTCTCTGTGCCTGGGAAGCAGAAGTGTTCACATTGCTTCGCAGAATCGCTTTTGTGCAGAAAACAGTAACACTTGTTCAGAACGAAAGAAAGCACAGAGCCCCAGATTTTCATGTTGTCCTGGAGAGCTTGCAGAGCACTGGGGAAAAGCAGGCAGAGAATTCCCTGCTAGCACCTTCTCTGTGCCTGGGAAACAGAAGTGTTCACATTGCTTCGCAGAATCGCTTTTGTGCAGAAAACAGTAACACTTGTTCAGAACGAAGGAAAGCACAGAGCCCCAGATTTTATGTTGTCCTGGAGAGCTTGCAGAGCACTGGGGAAAGGCAGGCAGAGAATTCCCTGCTAGCACCTTCTCTGTGCCTGGGAAGCAGAAGTGTTCACATTGCTTCGCAGAATCGCTTTTGTGCAGAAAACAATAACACTTGTTCAGAACGAAAGAAAGCACAGAGCCCCAGATTTTATGTTGTCCTGGAGAGCTTGCAGAGCACTGGGGAAAAGCAGGCAGAGAATTCCCTGCTAGCACCTTCTCTGTGCCTGGGAAGCAGAAGTGTTCACATTGCTTCGCAGAATCGCTTTTGTGCAGAAAACAGTAACACTTGTTCAGAACGAAAGAAAGCACAGAGCCCCAGATTTTATGTTGTCCTGGAGAGCTTGCAGAGCACTGGGGAAAAGCAGGCAGAGAATTCCCTGCTAGCACCTTCTCTGTGCCTGGGAAGCAGAAGTGTTCACATTGCTTCGCAGAATCGCTTTTGTGCAGAAAACAGTAACACTTGTTCAGAACGAAAGAAAGCACAGAGCCCCAGATTTTATGTTGTCCTGGAGAGCTTGCAGAGCACTGGGGAAAAGCAGGCAGAGAATTCCCTGCTAGCACCTTCTCTGTGCCTGGGAAACAGAAGTGTTCACATTGCTTCGCAGAATCGCTTTTGTGCAGAAACAGTAACACTTGTTCAGAACGAAAGAAAGCACAGAGCCCCAGATTTTATGTTGTCCTGGAGAGCTTGCAGAGCACTGGGGAAAAGCAGGCAGAGAATTCCCTGCTAGCACCTTCTCTGTGCCTGGGAAACAGAAGTGTTCACATTGCTTCGCAGAATCGCTTTTGTGCAGAAAACAGTAACAGTTGTTCAGAATGAAGGAAAGCACAGAGCCCCAGATTTTATGATGTCCTGGAGAGCTTGCAGAGCACTGGGGAAAGGCAGGCAGAGAATTCCCTGCTAGCACCTTCTCTGTGCCTGGGAAACAGAAGTGTTCACATTGCTTCGCAGAATCGCTTTTGTGCAGAAAACAGTAACACTTGTTCAGAATGAAAGAAAGCACAGAGCCCCAGATTTTATGTTGTCCTGGAGAGCTTGCAGAGCACTGGGGAAAGGCAGGCAGAGAATTCCCTGCTAGCACCTTCTCTGTGCCTGGGAAACAGAAGTGTTCACATTGCTTCGCAGAATCGCTTTTGTGCAGAAAACAATAACACTTGTTCACAACGAAAGAAAGCACAGAGCCCCAGATTTTATGTTGTCCTGGAGAGCTTGCAGAGCACTGGGGAAAAGCAGGCAGAGAATTCCCTGCTAGCACCTTCTCTGTGCCTGGGAAACAGAAGTGTTCCCATTGCTTCGCAGAATCGCTTTTGTGCAGAAAACAGTAACACTTGTTCAGAACGAAAGAAAGCACAGAGCCCCAGATTTTATGTTGTCCTGGAGAGCTTGCAGAGCACTGGGGAAAAGCAGGCAGAGAATTCCCTGCTAGCACCTTCTCTGTGCCTGGGAAACAGAAGTGTTCCCATTGCTTCGCAGAATCGCTTTTGTGCAGAAAACAGTAACACTTGTTCAGAACGAAAGAAAGCACAGAGCCCCAGATTTTATGTTGTCCTGGAGAGCTTGCAGAGCACTGGGGAAAAGCAGGCAGAGAATTCCCTGCTAGCACCTTCTCTGTGCCTGGGAAGCAGAAGTGTTCACATTGCTTCGCAGAATCGCTTTTGTGCAGAAAACAGTAACACTTGTTCAGAACGAAAGAAAGCACAGAGCCCCAGATTTTATGTTGTCCTGGAGAGCTTGCAGAGCACTGGGGAAAGGCAGGCAGAGAATTCCCTGCTAGCACCTTCTCTGTGCCTGGGAAGCAGAAGTGTTCAAATTGCTTCGCAGAATCGCTTTTGTGCAGAAAACAGTAACACTTGTTCACAACGAAAGAAAGCACAGAGCCCCAGATTTTATGTTGTCCTGGAGAGCTTGCAGAGCACTGGGGAAAAGCAGGCAGAGAATTCCCTGCTAGCACCTTCTCTGTGCCTGGGAAGCAGAAGTCTTCACATTGCTTCGCAGAATCGCTTTTGTGCAGAAAACAGTAACACTTGTTCAGAACGAAGGAAAGCACAGAGCCCCAGATTTTATGTTGTCCTGGAGAGCTTGCAGAGCACTTGGAAAAGGCAGGCAGAGAATTCCCTGTTAGCACCTTCTCTGTGCCTGGGAAGCAGAAGTGTTCAAATTGCTTCGCAGAATCGCTTTTGTGCAGAAAACAGTAACACTTGTTCAGAACGAAAGAAAGCACAGAGCCCCAGATTTTATGTTGTCCTGGAGAGCTTGCAGAGCACTGGGGAAAAGCAGGCAGAGAATTCCCTGCTAGCACCTTCTCTGTGCCTGGGAAACAGAAGTGTTCACATTGCTTCGCAGAATCGCTTTTGTGCAGAAAACAGTAACACTTGTTCAGAACGAAAGAAAGCACAGAGCCCCAGATTTTATGTTGTCCTGGAGAGCTTGCAGAGCACTGGGGAAAAGCAGGCAGAGAATTCCCTGCTAGCACCTTCTCTGTGCCTGGGAAACAGAAGTGTTCACATTGCTTCGCAGAATCGCTTTTGTGCAGAAAACAGTAACAGTTGTTCAGGAGGAAGGAAAGCACAGAGCCCCAGATTTTATGATGTCCTGGAGAGCTTGCAGAGCACTGGGGAAAGGCAGGCAGAGAATTCCCTGCTAGCACCTTCTCTGTGCCTGGGAAACAGAAGTGTTCACATTGCTTCGCAGAATCGCTTTTGTGCAGAAAACAGTAACACTTGTTCAGAACGAAAGAAAGCACAGAGCCCCAGATTTTATGTTGTCCTGGAGAGCTTGCAGAGCACTGGGGAAAGGCAGGCAGAGAATTCCCTGCTAGCACCTTCTCTGTGCCTGGGAAACAGAAGTGTTCACATTGCTTCGCAGAATCGCTTTTGTGCAGAAAACAATAACACTTGTTCACAACGAAAGAAAGCACAGAGCCCCAGATTTTATGTTGTCCTGGAGAGCTTGCAGAGCACTGGGGAAAAGCAGGCAGAGAATTCCCTGCTACCACCTTCTCTGTGCCTGGGAAACAGAAGTGTTCCCATTGCTTCGCAGAATCGCTTTTGTGCAGAAAACAGTAACACTTGTTCAGAACGAAAGAAAGCACAGAGCCCCAGATTTTATGTTGTCCTGGAGAGCTTGCAGAGCACTGGGGAAAAGCAGGCAGAGAATTCCCTGCTAGCACCTTCTCTGTGCCTGGGAAACAGAAGTGTTCACATTGCTTCGCAGAATCGCTTTTGTGCAGAAAACAATAACACTTGTTCAGAACGAAAGAAAGAACAGAGCCCCAGATTTTATGTTGTCCTGGAGAGCTTGCAGAGCACTGGGGAAAAGCAGGCAGAGAATTCCCTGCTAGCACCTTCTCTGTGCCTGGGAAACAGAAGTGTTCACATTGCTTCGCAGAATCGCTTTTGTGCAGAAAACAGTAACACTTGTTCAGAACGAAGGAAAGCACAGAGCCCCAGATTTTATGTTGTCCTGGAGAGCTTGCAGAGCACTGGGGAAAGGCAGGCAGAGAATTCCCTGCTAGCACCTTCTCTGTGCCTGGGAAGCAGAAGTGTTCACATTGCTTCGCAGAATCGCTTTTGTGCAGAAAACAGTAACACTTGTTCAGAACGAAAGAAAGCACAGAGCCCCAGATTTTATGTTGTCCTGGAGAGCTTGCAGAGCACTGGGGAAAAGCAGGCAGAGAATTCCCTGCTACCACCTTCTCTGTGCCTGGGAAACAGAAGTGTTCACATTGCTTCGCAGAATCGCTTTTGTGCAGAAAACAGTAACACTTGTTCAGAACGAAGGAAAGCACAGAGCCCCAGATTTTATGTTGTCCTGGAGAGCTTGCAGAGCACTGGGGAAAGGCAGGCAGAGAATTCCCTGCTAGCACCTTCTCTGTGCCTGGGAAGCAGAAGTGTTCACATTGCTTCGCAGAATCGCTTTTGTGCAGAAAACAATAACACTTGTTCAGAACGAAAGAAAGAACAGAGCCCCAGATTTTATGTTGTCCTGGAGAGCTTGCAGAGCACTGGGGAAAAGCAGGCAGAGAATTCCCTGCTAGCACCTTCTCTGTGCCTGGGAAACAGAAGTGTTCACATTGCTTCGCAGAATCGCTTTTGTGCAGAAAACAGTAACACTTGTTCAGAACGAAGAAAGCACAGAGCCCCAGATTTTATGTTGTCCTGGAGAGCTTGCAGAGCACTGGGGAAAAGCAGGCAGAGAATTCCCTGCTACCACCTTCTCTGTGCCTGGGAAGCAGAAGTCTTCACATTGCTTCGCAGAATCGCTTTTGTGCAGAAAACAGTAACACTTGTTCAGAACGAAGGAAAGCACAGAGCCCCAGATTTTATGTTGTCCTGGAGAGCTTGCAGAGCACTGGGAAAAGGCAGGTAGAGAATTCCCTGTTAGCACCTTCTCTGTGCCTGGGAAGCAGAAGTGTTCAAATTGCTTCGCAGAATCGCTTTTGTGCAGAAAACAGTAACACTTGTTCAGAACGAAAGAAAGCACAGAGCCCCAGATTTTATGTTGTCCTGGAGAGCTTGCAGAGCACTGGGGAAAAGCAGGCAGAGAATTCCCTGCTAGCACCTTCTTTGTGCCTGGGAAACAGAAGTGTTCCCATTGCTTCGCAGAATCACTTTTGTGCAGAAAACAGTAACACTTGTTCAGAACGAAAGAAAGCACAGAGCCCCAGATTTTATGTTGTCCTGGAGAGCTTGCAGAGCACTGGGGAAAGGCAGGCAGAGAATTCCCTGCTAGCACCTTCTCTGTGCCTGGAAAACAGAAGTGTTCACATTGCTTCGCAGAATCGCTTTTGTGCAGAAAACAATAACACTTGTTCAGAACGAAAGAAAGCACAGAGGCCCAGATTTTATGTTGTCCTGGAGAGCTTGCAGAGCACTGGGGAAAGGCAGGCAGAGAATTCCCTGCTAGCACCTTCTCTGTGCCTGGGAAGCAGAAGTGTTCCCATTGCTTCGCAGAATCGCTTTTGTGCAGAAAACAGTAACACTTGTTCAGAACGAAAGAAAGCACAGAGCCCCAGATTTTATGTTGTCCTGGAGAGCTTGCAGAGCACTGGGGAAAAGCAGGCAGAGAATTCCCTGCTAGCACCTTCTCTGTGCCTGGGAAGCAGAAGTGTTCACATTGCTTCGCAGAATCGCTTTTGTGCAGAAAACAGTAACACTTGTTCAGAACGAAGGAAAGCACAGAGCCCCAGATTTTATGTTGTCCTGGAGAGCTTGCAGAGCACTGGGAAAAGGCAGGCAGAGAATTCCCTGTTAGCACCTTCTCTGTGCCTGGGAAGCAGAAGTGTTCAAATTGCTTCGCAGAATCGCTTTTGTGCAGAAAACAGTAACACTTGTTCAGAACGAAAGAAAGCACAGAGCCCCAGATTTTATGTTGTCCTGGAGAGCTTGCAGAGCACTGGGGAAAAGCAGGCAGAGAATTCCCTGCTAGCACCTTCTTTGTGCCTGGGAAACAGAAGTGTTCCCATTGCTTCGCAGAATCACTTTTGTGCAGAAAACAGTAACACTTGTTCAGAACGAAAGAAAGCACAGAGCCCCAGATTTTATGTTGTCCTGGAGAGCTTGCAGAGCACTGGGGAAAGGCAGGCAGAGAATTCCCTGCTAGCACCTTCTCTGTGCCTGGAAAACAGAAGTGTTCACATTGCTTCGCAGAATCGCTTTTGTGCAGAAAACAATAACACTTGTGCAGAACGAAAGAAAGCACAGAGCCCCAGATTTTATGTTGTCCTGGAGAGCTTGCAGAGCACTGGGGAAAGGCAGGCAGAGAATTCCCTGCTAGCACCTTCTCTGTGCCTGGGAAGCAGAAGTGTTCCCATTGCTTCGCAGAATCGCTTTTGTGCAGAAAACAGTAACACTTGTTCAGAACGAAAGAAAGCACAGAGCCCCAGATTTTATGTTGTCCTGGAGAGCTTGCAGAGCACTGGGGAAAAGCAGGCAGAGAATTCCCTGCTAGCACCTTCTCTGTGCCTGGGAAGCAGAAGTGTTCCCATTGCTTCGCAGAATCGCTTTTGTGCAGAAAACAGTAACACTTGTTCAGAACGAAGGAAAGCACAGAGCCCCAGATTTTATGTTGTCCTGGAGAGCTTGCAGAGCACTGGGGAAAGGCAGGCAGAGAATTCCCTGCTAGCACCTTCTCTGTGCCTGGGAAGCAGAAGTGTTCACATTGCTTCGCAGAATCGCTTTTGTGCAGAAAACAGTAACACTTGTTCAGAACGAAAGAAAGCACAGAGCCCCAGATTTTATGTTGTCCTGGAGAGCTTGCAGAGCACTGGGGAAAAGCAGGCAGAGAATTCCCTGCTAGCACCTTCTCTGTGCCTGGGAAACAGAAGTGTTCACATTGCTTCGCAGAATCGCTTTTGTGCAGAAAACAGTAACACTTGTTCAGAACGAAGGAAAGCACAGAGCCCCAGATTTTATGTTGTCCTGGAGAGCTTGCAGAGCACTGGGGAAAGGCAGGCAGAGAATTCCCTGCTAGCACCTTCTCTGTGCCTGGGAAGCAGAAGTGTTCACATTGCTTCGCAGAATCGCTTTTGTGCAGAAAACAATAACACTTGTTCAGAACGAAAGAAAGCACAGAGCCCCAGATTTTATGTTGTCCCGGAGAGCTTGCAGAGCACTGGGGAAAAGCAGGCAGAGAATTCCCTGCTAGCACCTTCTCTGTGCCTGGGAAGCAAAAGTGTTCACATTGCTTCGCAGAATCGCTTTTGTGCAGAAAACAGTAACACTTGTTCAGAACGAAAGAAAGCACAGAGCCCCAGATTTTATGTTGTCCTGGAGAGCTTGCAGAGCACTGGGGAAAAGCAGGCAGAGAATTCCCTGCTAGCACCTTCTCTGTGCCTGGGAAGCAGAAGTGTTCACATTGCTTCGCAGAATCGCTTTTGTGCAGAAAACAGTAACACTTGTTCAGAACGAAGGAAAGCACAGAGCCCCAGATTTTATGTTGTCCTGGAGAGCTTGCAGAGCACTGGGGAAAGGCAGGCAGAGAATTCCCTGCTACCACCTTCTCTGTGCCTGGGAAGCAGAAGTGTTCACATTGCTTCGCAGAATCGCTTTTGTGCAGAAAACAATAACACTTGTTCAGAACGAAAGAAAGCACAGAGCCCCAGATTTTATGTTGTCCTGGAGAGCTTGCAGAGCACTGGGGAAAGGCAGGCAGAGAATTCCCTGCTAGCACCTTCTCTGTGCCTGGGAAGCAGAAGTCTTCACATTGCTTCGCAGAATCGCTTTTGTGCAGAAAACAGTAACACTTGTTCAGAACGAAAGAAAGCACAGAGCCCCAGATTTTATGTTGTCCTGGAGAGCTTGCAGAGCACTGGGGAAAGGCAGGCAGAGAATTCCCTGCTAGCACCTTCTCTGTGCCTGGGAAGCAGAAGTGTTCACATTGCTTCGCAGAATCGCTTTTGTGCAGAAAACAGTAACACTTGTTCAGAACGAAAGAAAGCACAGAGCCCCAGATTTTATGTTGTCCTGGAGAGCTTGCAGAGCACTGGGGAAAAGCAGGCAGAGAATTCCCTGCTAGCACCTTCTCTGTGCCTGGGAAACAGAAGTGTTCACATTGCTTCGCAGAATCGCTTTTGTGCAGAAAACAGTAACACTTGTTCAGAACGAAAGAAAGCACAGAGCCCCAGATTTTATGTTGTCCTGGAGAGCTTGCAGAGCACTGGGGAAAAGCAGGCAGAGAATTCCCTGCTAGCACCTTCTCTGTGCCTGGGAAGCAGAAGTGTTCACATTGCTTCGCAGAATCGCTTTTGTGCAGAAAACAGTAACAGTTGTTCAGAATGAAGGAAAGCACAGAGCCCCAGATTTTATGATGTCCTGGAGAGCTTGCAGAGCACTGGGGAAAGGCAGGCAGAGAATTCCCTGCTAGCACCTTCTCTGTGCCTGGGAAACAGAAGTGTTCGCATTGCTTCGCAGAATCGCTTTTGTGCAGAAAACAGTAACACTTGTTCAGAATGAAAGAAAGCACAGAGCCCCAGATTTTATGTTGTCCTGGAGAGCTTGCAGAGCACTGGGGAAAGGCAGGCAGAGAATTCCCTGCTAGCACCTTCTCTGTGCCTGGGAAACAGAAGTGTTCACATTGCTTCGCAGAATCGCTTTTGTGCAGAAAACAGTAACACTTGTTCACAACGAAAGAAAGCACAGAGCCCCAGATTTTATGTTGTCCTGGAGAGCTTGCAGAGCACTGGGGAAAAGCAGGCAGAGAATTCCCTGCTACCACCTTCTCTGTGCCTGGGAAACAGAAGTGTTCCCATTGCTTCGCAGAATCGCTTTTGTGCAGAAAACAGTAACACTTGTTCAGAACGAAAGAAAGCACAGAGCCCCAGATTTTATGTTGTCCTGGAGAGCTTGCAGAGCACTGGGGAAAAGCAGGCAGAGAATTCCCTGCTAGCACCTTCTCTGTGCCTGGGAAACAGAAGTGTTCCCATTGCTTCGCAGAATCGCTTTTGTGCAGAAAACAGTAACACTTGTTCAGAACGAAAGAAAGCACAGAGCCCCAGATTTTATGTTGTCCTGGAGAGCTTGCAGAGCACTGAGGAAAGGCAGGCAGAGAATTCCCTGCTAGCACCTTCTCTGTGCCTGGGAAGCAGAAGTGTTCACATTGCTTCGCAGAATCGCTTTTGTGCAGAAAACAATAACACTTGTTCAGAACGAAAGAAAGAACAGAGCCCCAGATTTTATGTTGTCCTGGAGAGCTTGCAGAGCACTGGGGAAAAGCAGGCAGAGAATTCCCTGCTAGCACCTTCTCTGTGCCTGGGAAACAGAAGTGTTCACATTGCTTCGCAGAATCGCTTTTGTGCAGAAAACAGTAACACTTGTTCAGAACGAAGGAAAGCACAGAGCCCCAGATTTTATGTTGTCCTGGAGAGCTTGCAGAGCACTGGGGAAAGGCAGGCAGAGAATTCCCTGCTAGCACCTTCTCTGTGCCTGGGAAGCAGAAGTGTTCACATTGCTTCGCAGAATCGCTTTTGTGCAGAAAACAGTAACACTTGTTCAGAACGAAAGAAAGCACAGAGCCCCAGATTTTATGTTGTCCTGGAGAGCTTGCAGAGCACTGGGGAAAGGCAGGCAGAGAATTCCCTGCTAGCACCTTCTCTGTGCCTGGGAAGCAGAAGTGTTCAAATTGCTTCGCAGAATCGCTTTTGTGCAGAAAACAGTAACACTTGTTCAGAACGAAAGAAAGCACAGAGCCCCAGATTTTATGTTGTCCTGGAGAGCTTGCAGAGCACTGGGGAAAAGCAGGCAGAGAATTCCCTGCTAGCACCTTCTCTGTGCCTGGGAAGCAGAAGTCTTCACATTGCTTCGCAGAATCGCTTTTGTGCAGAAAACAGTAACACTTGTTCAGAACGAAGGAAAGCACAGAGCCCCAGATTTTTTGTTGTCCTGGAGAGCTTGCAGAGCACTGGGAAAAGGCAGGCAGAGAATTCCCTGTTAGCACCTTCTCTGTGCCTGGGAAGCAGAAGTGTTCAAATTGCTTCGCAGAATCGCTTTTGTGCAGAAAACAGTAACACTTGTTCAGAACGAAAGAAAGCACAGAGCCCCAGATTTTATGTTGTCCTGGAGAGCTTGCAGAGCACTGGGGAAAAGCAGGCAGAGAATTCCCTGCTAGCACCTTCTCTGTGCCTGGGAAACAGAAGTGTTCACATTGCTTCGCAGAATCGCTTTTGTGCAGAAAACAGTAACACTTGTTCAGAACGAAAGAAAGCACAGAGCCCCAGATTTTATGTTGTCCTGGAGAGCTTGCAGAGCACTGGGGAAAAGCAGGCAGAGAATTCCCTGCTAGCACCTTCTCTGTGCCTGGGAAACAGAAGTGTTCACATTGCTTCGCAGAATCGCTTTTGTGCAGAAAACAGTAACAGTTGTTCAGGAGGAAGGAAAGCACAGAGCCCCAGATTTTATGATGTCCTGGAGAGCTTGCAGAGCACTGGGGAAAGGCAGGCAGAGAATTCCCTGCTAGCACCTTCTCTGTGCCTGGGAAACAGAAGTGTTCACATTGCTTCGCAGAATCGCTTTTGTGCAGAAAACAGTAACACTTGTTCAGAACGAAAGAAAGCACAGAGCCCCAGATTTTATGTTGTCCTGGAGAGCTTGCAGAGCACTGGGGAAAGGCAGGCAGAGAATTCCCTGCTAGCACCTTCTCTGTGCCTGGGAAACAGAAGTGTTCACATTGCTTCGCAGAATCGCTTTTGTGCAGAAAACAGTAACACTTGTTCAGAACGAAAGAAAGCACAGAGCCCCAGATTTTATGTTGTCCTGGAGAGCTTGCAGAGCACTGGGGAAAGGCAGGCAGAGAATTCCCTGCTAGCACCTTCTCTGTGCCTGGGAAACAGAAGTGTTCACATTGCTTCGCAGAATCGCTTTTGTGCAGAAAACAATAACACTTGTTCACAACGAAAGAAAGCACAGAGCCCCAGATTTTATGTTGTCCTGGAGAGCTTGCAGAGCACTGGGGAAAAGCAGGCAGAGAATTCCCTGCTACCACCTTCTCTGTGCCTGGGAAACAGAAGTGTTCCCATTGCTTCGCAGAATCGCTTTTGTGCAGAAAACAGTAACACTTGTTCAGAACGAAAGAAAGCACAGAGCCCCAGATTTTATGTTGTCCTGGAGAGCTTGCAGAGCACTGGGGAAAAGCAGGCAGAGAATTCCCTGCTAGCACCTTCTCTGTGCCTGGGAAACAGAAGTGTTCACATTGCTTCGCAGAATCGCTTTTGTGCAGAAAACAATAACACTTGTTCAGAACGAAAGAAAGAACAGAGCCCCAGATTTTATGTTGTCCTGGAGAGCTTGCAGAGCACTGGGGAAAAGCAGGCAGAGAATTCCCTGCTAGCACCTTCTCTGTGCCTGGGAAACAGAAGTGTTCACATTGCTTCGCAGAATCGCTTTTGTGCAGAAAACAGTAACACTTGTTCAGAACGAAGGAAAGCACAGAGCCCCAGATTTTATGTTGTCCTGGAGAGCTTGCAGAGCACTGGGGAAAGGCAGGCAGAGAATTCCCTGCTAGCACCTTCTCTGTGCCTGGGAAGCAGAAGTGTTCACATTGCTTCGCAGAATCGCTTTTGTGCAGAAAACAGTAACACTTGTTCAGAACGAAAGAAAGCACAGAGCCCCAGATTTTATGTTGTCCTGGAGAGCTTGCAGAGCACTGGGGAAAAGCAGGCAGAGAATTCCCTGCTACCACCTTCTCTGTGCCTGGGAAACAGAAGTGTTCACATTGCTTCGCAGAATCGCTTTTGTGCAGAAAACAGTAACACTTGTTCAGAACGAAGGAAAGCACAGAGCCCCAGATTTTATGTTGTCCTGGAGAGCTTGCAGAGCACTGGGGAAAGGCAGGCAGAGAATTCCCTGCTAGCACCTTCTCTGTGCCTGGGAAGCAGAAGTGTTCACATTGCTTCGCAGAATCGCTTTTGTGCAGAAAACAATAACACTTGTTCAGAACGAAAGAAAGAACAGAGCCCCAGATTTTATGTTGTCCTGGAGAGCTTGCAGAGCACTGGGGAAAAGCAGGCAGAGAATTCCCTGCTAGCACCTTCTCTGTGCCTGGGAAACAGAAGTGTTCACATTGCTTCGCAGAATCGCTTTTGTGCAGAAAACAGTAACACTTGTTCAGAACGAAGAAAGCACAGAGCCCCAGATTTTATGTTGTCCTGGAGAGCTTGCAGAGCACTGGGGAAAAGCAGGCAGAGAATTCCCTGCTAGCACCTTCTTTGTGCCTGGGAAACAGAAGTGTTCCCATTGCTTCGCAGAATCACTTTTGTGCAGAAAACAGTAACACTTGTTCAGAACGAAAGAAAGCACAGAGCCCCAGATTTTATGTTGTCCTGGAGAGCTTGCAGAGCACTGGGGAAAGGCAGGCAGAGAATTCCCTGCTAGCACCTTCTCTGTGCCTGGAAAACAGAAGTGTTCACATTGCTTCGCAGAATCGCTTTTGTGCAGAAAACAGTAACACTTGTTCAGAACGAAGGAAAGCACAGAGCCCCAGATTTTATGTTGTCCTGGAGAGCTTGCAGAGCACTGGGAAAAGGCAGGCAGAGAATTCCCTGTTAGCACCTTCTCTGTGCCTGGGAAGCAGAAGTGTTCAAATTGCTTCGCAGAATCGCTTTTGTGCAGAAAACAGTAACACTTGTTCAGAACGAAAGAAAGCACAGAGCCCCAGATTTTATGTTGTCCTGGAGAGCTTGCAGAGCACTGGGGAAAGGCAGGCAGAGAATTCCCTGCTAGCACCTTCTCTGTGCCTGGAAAACAGAAGTGTTCACATTGCTTCGCAGAATCGCTTTTGTGCAGAAAACAATAACACTTGTGCAGAACGAAAGAAAGCACAGAGCCCCAGATTTTATGTTGTCCTGGAGAGCTTGCAGAGCACTGGGGAAAGGCAGGCAGAGAATTCCCTGCTACCACCTTCTCTGTGCCTGGGAAGCAGAAGTGTTCCCATTGCTTCGCAGAATCGCTTTTGTGCAGAAAACAGTAACACTTGTTCAGAACGAAAGAAAGCACAGAGCCCCAGATTTTATGTTGTCCTGGAGAGCTTGCAGAGCACTGGGGAAAAGCAGGCAGAGAATTCCCTGCTAGCACCTTCTCTGTGCCTGGGAAGCAGAAGTGTTCCCATTGCTTCGCAGAATCGCTTTTGTGCAGAAAACAGTAACACTTGTTCAGAACGAAGGAAAGCACAGAGCCCCAGATTTTATGTTGTCCTGGAGAGCTTGCAGAGCACTGGGGAAAGGCAGGCAGAGAATTCCCTGCTAGCACCTTCTCTGTGCCTGGGAAGCAGAAGTGTTCACATTGCTTCGCAGAATCGCTTTTGTGCAGAAAACAGTAACACTTGTTCAGAACGAAAGAAAGCACAGAGCCCCAGATTTTATGTTGTCCTGGAGAGCTTGCAGAGCACTGGGGAAAAGCAGGCAGAGAATTCCCTGCTAGCACCTTCTCTGTGCCTGGGAAACAGAAGTGTTCACATTGCTTCGCAGAATCGCTTTTGTGCAGAAAACAGTAACACTTGTTCAGAACGAAGGAAAGCACAGAGCCCCAGATTTTATGTTGTCCTGGAGAGCTTGCAGAGCACTGGGGAAAGGCAGGCAGAGAATTCCCTGCTAGCACCTTCTCTGTGCCTGGGAAGCAGAAGTGTTCACATTGCTTCGCAGAATCGCTTTTGTGCAGAAAACAATAACACTTGTTCAGAACGAAAGAAAGCACAGAGCCCCAGATTTTATGTTGTCCTGGAGAGCTTGCAGAGCACTGGGGAAAAGCAGGCAGAGAATTCCCTGCTAGCACCTTCTCTGTGCCTGGGAAGCAGAAGTGTTCACATTGCTTCGCAGAATCGCTTTTGTGCAGAAAACAGTAACACTTGTTCAGAACGAAAGAAAGCACAGAGCCCCAGATTTTATGTTGTCCTGGAGAGCTTGCAGAGCACTGGGGAAAAGCAGGCAGAGAATTCCCTGCTAGCACCTTCTCTGTGCCTGGGAAGCAGAAGTGTTCACATTGCTTCGCAGAATCGCTTTTGTGCAGAAAACAGTAACACTTGTTCAGAACGAAGGAAAGCACAGAGCCCCAGATTTTATGTTGTCCTGGAGAGCTTGCAGAGCACTGGGGAAAGGCAGGCAGAGAATTCCCTGCTAGCACCTTCTCTGTGCCTGGGAAGCAGAAGTGTTCACATTGCTTCGCAGAATCGCTTTTGTGCAGAAAACAGTAACACTTGTTCAGAACGAAAGAAAGCACAGAGCCCCAGATTTTATGTTGTCCTGGAGAGCTTGCAGAGCACTGGGGAAAGGCAGGCAGAGAATTCCCTGCTAGCACCTTCTCTGTGCCTGGGAAGCAGAAGTCTTCACATTGCTTCGCAGAATCGCTTTTGTGCAGAAAACAGTAACACTTGTTCAGAACGAAAGAAAGCACAGAGCCCCAGATTTTATGTTGTCCTGGAGAGCTTGCAGAGCACTGGGGAAAAGCAGGCAGAGAATTCCCTGCTAGCACCTTCTCTGTGCCTGGGAAACAGAAGTGTTCACATTGCTTCGCAGAATCGCTTTTGTGCAGAAAACAGTAACACTTGTTCAGAACGAAAGAAAGCACAGAGCCCCAGATTTTATGTTGTCCTGGAGAGCTTGCAGAGCACTGGGGAAAAGCAGGCAGAGAATTCCCTGCTAGCACCTTC
This sequence comes from Strix uralensis, assembly GCF_047716275.1. Lineage (NCBI taxonomy): Eukaryota > Metazoa > Chordata > Aves > Strigiformes > Strigidae > Strix > Strix uralensis. The sequence continues at coordinate 16,303 of NW_027437058.1, forward strand.
TCTGTGCCTGGGAAACAGAAGTGTTCACATTGCTTCGCAGAATCGCTTTTGTGCAGAAAACAGTAACAGTTGTTCAGGAGGAAGGAAAGCACAGAGCCCCAGATTTTATGATGTCCTGGAGAGCTTGCAGAGCACTGGGGAAAGGCAGGCAGAGAATTCCCTGCTAGCACCTTCTCTGTGCCTGGGAAACAGAAGTGTTCACATTGCTTCGCAGAATCGCTTTTGTGCAGAAAACAGTAACACTTGTTCAGAACGAAAGAAAGCACAGAGCCCCAGATTTTATGTTGTCCTGGAGAGCTTGCAGAGCACTGGGGAAAGGCAGGCAGAGAATTCCCTGCTAGCACCTTCTCTGTGCCTGGGAAACAGAAGTGTTCACATTGCTTCGCAGAATCGCTTTTGTGCAGAAAACAGTAACACTTGTTCAGAACGAAAGAAAGCACAGAGCCCCAGATTTTATGTTGTCCTGGAGAGCTTGCAGAGCACTGGGGAAAGGCAGGCAGAGAATTCCCTGCTAGCACCTTCTCTGTGCCTGGGAAACAGAAGTGTTCACATTGCTTCGCAGAATCGCTTTTGTGCAGAAAACAATAACACTTGTTCACAACGAAAGAAAGCACAGAGCCCCAGATTTTATGTTGTCCTGGAGAGCTTGCAGAGCACTGGGGAAAAGCAGGCAGAGAATTCCCTGCTACCACCTTCTCTGTGCCTGGGAAACAGAAGTGTTCCCATTGCTTCGCAGAATCGCTTTTGTGCAGAAAACAGTAACACTTGTTCAGAACGAAAGAAAGCACAGAGCCCCAGATTTTATGTTGTCCTGGAGAGCTTGCAGAGCACTGGGGAAAAGCAGGCAGAGAATTCCCTGCTAGCACCTTCTCTGTGCCTGGGAAACAGAAGTGTTCACATTGCTTCGCAGAATCGCTTTTGTGCAGAAAACAATAACACTTGTTCAGAACGAAAGAAAGAACAGAGCCCCAGATTTTATGTTGTCCTGGAGAGCTTGCAGAGCACTGGGGAAAAGCAGGCAGAGAATTCCCTGCTAGCACCTTCTCTGTGCCTGGGAAACAGAAGTGTTCACATTGCTTCGCAGAATCGCTTTTGTGCAGAAAACAGTAACACTTGTTCAGAACGAAGGAAAGCACAGAGCCCCAGATTTTATGTTGTCCTGGAGAGCTTGCAGAGCACTGGGGAAAGGCAGGCAGAGAATTCCCTGCTAGCACCTTCTCTGTGCCTGGGAAGCAGAAGTGTTCACATTGCTTCGCAGAATCGCTTTTGTGCAGAAAACAATAACACTTGTTCAGAACGAAAGAAAGAACAGAGCCCCAGATTTTATGTTGTCCTGGAGAGCTTGCAGAGCACTGGGGAAAAGCAGGCAGAGAATTCCCTGCTAGCACCTTCTCTGTGCCTGGGAAACAGAAGTGTTCACATTGCTTCGCAGAATCGCTTTTGTGCAGAAAACAGTAACACTTGTTCAGAACGAAGAAAGCACAGAGCCCCAGATTTTATGTTGTCCTGGAGAGCTTGCAGAGCACTGGGGAAAAGCAGGCAGAGAATTCCCTGCTACCACCTTCTCTGTGCCTGGGAAGCAGAAGTCTTCACATTGCTTCGCAGAATCGCTTTTGTGCAGAAAACAGTAACACTTGTTCAGAACGAAGGAAAGCACAGAGCCCCAGATTTTATGTTGTCCTGGAGAGCTTGCAGAGCACTGGGAAAAGGCAGGTAGAGAATTCCCTGTTAGCACCTTCTCTGTGCCTGGGAAGCAGAAGTGTTCAAATTGCTTCGCAGAATCGCTTTTGTGCAGAAAACAGTAACACTTGTTCAGAACGAAAGAAAGCACAGAGCCCCAGATTTTATGTTGTCCTGGAGAGCTTGCAGAGCACTGGGGAAAAGCAGGCAGAGAATTCCCTGCTAGCACCTTCTTTGTGCCTGGGAAACAGAAGTGTTCCCATTGCTTCGCAGAATCACTTTTGTGCAGAAAACAGTAACACTTGTTCAGAACGAAAGAAAGCACAGAGCCCCAGATTTTATGTTGTCCTGGAGAGCTTGCAGAGCACTGGGGAAAGGCAGGCAGAGAATTCCCTGCTAGCACCTTCTCTGTGCCTGGAAAACAGAAGTGTTCACATTGCTTCGCAGAATCGCTTTTGTGCAGAAAACAATAACACTTGTTCAGAACGAAAGAAAGCACAGAGGCCCAGATTTTATGTTGTCCTGGAGAGCTTGCAGAGCACTGGGGAAAGGCAGGCAGAGAATTCCCTGCTAGCACCTTCTCTGTGCCTGGGAAGCAGAAGTGTTCCCATTGCTTCGCAGAATCGCTTTTGTGCAGAAAACAGTAACACTTGTTCAGAACGAAAGAAAGCACAGAGCCCCAGATTTTATGTTGTCCTGGAGAGCTTGCAGAGCACTGGGGAAAAGCAGGCAGAGAATTCCCTGCTAGCACCTTCTCTGTGCCTGGGAAGCAGAAGTGTTCACATTGCTTCGCAGAATCGCTTTTGTGCAGAAAACAGTAACACTTGTTCAGAACGAAGGAAAGCACAGAGCCCCAGATTTTATGTTGTCCTGGAGAGCTTGCAGAGCACTGGGAAAAGGCAGGCAGAGAATTCCCTGTTAGCACCTTCTCTGTGCCTGGGAAGCAGAAGTGTTCAAATTGCTTCGCAGAATCGCTTTTGTGCAGAAAACAGTAACACTTGTTCAGAACGAAAGAAAGCACAGAGCCCCAGATTTTATGTTGTCCTGGAGAGCTTGCAGAGCACTGGGGAAAAGCAGGCAGAGAATTCCCTGCTAGCACCTTCTTTGTGCCTGGGAAACAGAAGTGTTCCCATTGCTTCGCAGAATCACTTTTGTGCAGAAAACAGTAACACTTGTTCAGAACGAAAGAAAGCACAGAGCCCCAGATTTTATGTTGTCCTGGAGAGCTTGCAGAGCACTGGGGAAAGGCAGGCAGAGAATTCCCTGCTAGCACCTTCTCTGTGCCTGGAAAACAGAAGTGTTCACATTGCTTCGCAGAATCGCTTTTGTGCAGAAAACAATAACACTTGTGCAGAACGAAAGAAAGCACAGAGCCCCAGATTTTATGTTGTCCTGGAGAGCTTGCAGAGCACTGGGGAAAGGCAGGCAGAGAATTCCCTGCTAGCACCTTCTCTGTGCCTGGGAAGCAGAAGTGTTCACATTGCTTCGCAGAATCGCTTTTGTGCAGAAAACAATAACACTTGTTCAGAACGAAAGAAAGCACAGAGCCCCAGATTTTATGTTGTCCTGGAGAGCTTGCAGAGCACTGGGGAAAGGCAGGCAGAGAATTCCCTGCTAGCACCTTCTCTGTGCCTGGGAAGCAGAAGTCTTCACATTGCTTCGCAGAATCGCTTTTGTGCAGAAAACAGTAACACTTGTTCAGAACGAAAGAAAGCACAGAGCCCCAGATTTTATGTTGTCCTGGAGAGCTTGCAGAGCACTGGGGAAAGGCAGGCAGAGAATTCCCTGCTAGCACCTTCTCTGTGCCTGGGAAGCAGAAGTGTTCACATTGCTTCGCAGAATCGCTTTTGTGCAGAAAACAGTAACACTTGTTCAGAACGAAAGAAAGCACAGAGCCCCAGATTTTATGTTGTCCTGGAGAGCTTGCAGAGCACTGGGGAAAGGCAGGCAGAGAATTCCCTGCTAGCACCTTCTCTGTGCCTGGGAAACAGAAGTGTTCACATTGCTTCGCAGAATCGCTTTTGTGCAGAAAACAGTAACACTTGTTCACAACGAAAGAAAGCACAGAGCCCCAGATTTTATGTTGTCCTGGAGAGCTTGCAGAGCACTGGGGAAAAGCAGGCAGAGAATTCCCTGCTACCACCTTCTCTGTGCCTGGGAAACAGAAGTGTTCCCATTGCTTCGCAGAATCGCTTTTGTGCAGAAAACAGTAACACTTGTTCAGAACGAAAGAAAGCACAGAGCCCCAGATTTTATGTTGTCCTGGAGAGCTTGCAGAGCACTGGGGAAAAGCAGGCAGAGAATTCCCTGCTAGCACCTTCTCTGTGCCTGGGAAACAGAAGTGTTCACATTGCTTCGCAGAATCGCTTTTGTGCAGAAAACAGTAACACTTGTTCAGAACGAAAGAAAGCACAGAGCCCCAGATTTTATGTTGTCCTGGAGAGCTTGCAGAGCACTGAGGAAAGGCAGGCAGAGAATTCCCTGCTAGCACCTTCTCTGTGCCTGGGAAGCAGAAGTGTTCACATTGCTTCGCAGAATCGCTTTTGTGCAGAAAACAATAACACTTGTTCAGAACGAAAGAAAGAACAGAGCCCCAGATTTTATGTTGTCCTGGAGAGCTTGCAGAGCACTGGGGAAAAGCAGGCAGAGAATTCCCTGCTAGCACCTTCTCTGTGCCTGGGAAACAGAAGTGTTCACATTGCTTCGCAGAATCGCTTTTGTGCAGAAAACAGTAACACTTGTTCAGAACGAAAGAAAGCACAGAGCCCCAGATTTTATGTTGTCCTGGAGAGCTTGCAGAGCACTGGGGAAAGGCAGGCAGAGAATTCCCTGCTAGCACCTTCTCTGTGCCTGGGAAGCAGAAGTGTTCAAATTGCTTCGCAGAATCGCTTTTGTGCAGAAAACAGTAACACTTGTTCACAACGAAAGAAAGCACAGAGCCCCAGATTTTATGTTGTCCTGGAGAGCTTGCAGAGCACTGGGGAAAAGCAGGCAGAGAATTCCCTGCTAGCACCTTCTCTGTGCCTGGGAAGCAGAAGTCTTCACATTGCTTCGCAGAATCGCTTTTGTGCAGAAAACAGTAACACTTGTTCAGAACGAAGGAAAGCACAGAGCCCCAGATTTTTTGTTGTCCTGGAGAGCTTGCAGAGCACTGGGAAAAGGCAGGCAGAGAATTCCCTGTTAGCACCTTCTCTGTGCCTGGGAAGCAGAAGTGTTCAAATTGCTTCGCAGAATCGCTTTTGTGCAGAAAACAGTAACACTTGTTCAGAACGAAAGAAAGCACAGAGCCCCAGATTTTATGTTGTCCTGGAGAGCTTGCAGAGCACTGGGGAAAAGCAGGCAGAGAATTCCCTGCTAGCACCTTCTCTGTGCCTGGGAAGCAGAAGTGTTCCCATTGCTTCGCAGAATCGCTTTTGTGCAGAAAACAGTAACACTTGTTCAGAACGAAGGAAAGCACAGAGCCCCAGATTTTATGTTGTCCTGGAGAGCTTGCAGAGCACTGGGGAAAGGCAGGCAGAGAATTCCCTGCTAGCACCTTCTCTGTGCCTGGGAAGCAGAAGTGTTCACATTGCTTCGCAGAATCGCTTTTGTGCAGAAAACAGTAACACTTGTTCAGAACGAAGGAAAGCACAGAGCCCCAGATTTTATGTTGTCCTGGAGAGCTTGCAGAGCACTGGGGAAAGGCAGGCAGAGAATTCCCTGCTAGCACCTTCTCTGTGCCTGGGAAGCAGAAGTGTTCACATTGCTTCGCAGAATCGCTTTTGTGCAGAAAACAATAACACTTGTTCAGAACGAAAGAAAGCACAGAGCCCCAGATTTTATGTTGTCCTGGAGAGCTTGCAGAGCACTGGGGAAAAGCAGGCAGAGAATTCCCTGCTAGCACCTTCTCTGTGCCTGGGAAGCAGAAGTGTTCACATTGCTTCGCAGAATCGCTTTTGTGCAGAAAACAGTAACACTTGTTCAGAACGAAAGAAAGCACAGAGCCCCAGATTTTATGTTGTCCTGGAGAGCTTGCAGAGCACTGGGGAAAAGCAGGCAGAGAATTCCCTGCTAGCACCTTCTCTGTGCCTGGGAAGCAGAAGTGTTCACATTGCTTCGCAGAATCGCTTTTGTGCAGAAAACAGTAACACTTGTTCAGAACGAAGGAAAGCACAGAGCCCCAGATTTTATGTTGTCCTGGAGAGCTTGCAGAGCACTGGGGAAAGGCAGGCAGAGAATTCCCTGCTAGCACCTTCTCTGTGCCTGGGAAGCAGAAGTGTTCACATTGCTTCGCAGAATCGCTTTTGTGCAGAAAACAATAACACTTGTTCAGAACGAAAGAAAGCACAGAGCCCCAGATTTTATGTTGTCCTGGAGAGCTTGCAGAGCACTGGGGAAAGGCAGGCAGAGAATTCCCTGCTAGCACCTTCTCTGTGCCTGGGAAGCAGAAGTCTTCACATTGCTTCGCAGAATCGCTTTTGTGCAGAAAACAGTAACACTTGTTCAGAACGAAAGAAAGCACAGAGCCCCAGATTTTATGTTGTCCTGGAGAGCTTGCAGAGCACTGGGGAAAAGCAGGCAGAGAATTCCCTGCTACCACCTTCTCTGTGCCTGGGAAGCAGAAGTCTTCACATTGCTTCGCAGAATCGCTTTTGTGCAGAAAACAGTAACACTTGTTCAGAACGAAGGAAAGCACAGAGCCCCAGATTTTATGTTGTCCTGGAGAGCTTGCAGAGCACTGGGGAAAAGCAGGAAGAGAATTCCCTGCTAGCACCTTCTCTGTGCCTGGGAAGCAGAAGTGTTCACATTGCTTCGCAGAATCGCTTTTGTGCAGAAAACAGTAACACTTGTTCAGAACGAAAGAAAGCACAGAGCCCCAGATTTTATGTTGTCCTGGAGAGCTTGCAGAGCACTGGGGAAAAGCAGGCAGAGAATTCCCTGCTAGCACCTTCTTTGTGCCTGGGAAACAGAAGTGTTCCCATTGCTTCGCAGAATCACTTTTGTGCAGAAAACAGTAACACTTGTTCAGAACGAAAGAAAGCACAGAGCCCCAGATTTTATGTTGTCCTGGAGAGCTTGCAGAGCACTGGGGAAAGGCAGGCAGAGAATTCCCTGCTAGCACCTTCTCTGTGCCTGGAAAACAGAAGTGTTCCCATTGCTTCGCAGAATCGCTTTTGTGCAGAAAACAGTAACACTTGTTCAGAACGAAAGAAAGCACAGAGCCCCAGATTTTATGTTGTCCTGGAGAGCTTGCAGAGCACTGGGGAAAAGCAGGCAGAGAATTCCCTGCTAGCACCTTCTCTGTGCCTGGGAAGCAGAAGTGTTCACATTGCTTCGCAGAATCGCTTTTGTGCAGAAAACAGTAACACTTGTTCAGAACGAAGGAAAGCACAGAGCCCCAGATTTTATGTTGTCCTGGAGAGCTTGCAGAGCACTGGGGAAAGGCAGGCAGAGAATTCCCTGCTAGCACCTTCTCTGTGCCTGGGAAGCAGAAGTGTTCACGTTGCTTCGCAGAATCGCTTTTGTGCAGAAAACTGTAACACTTGTTGAGAACGAAAGAAAGCACAGAGCCCCAGATTTTATGTTGTCCTGGAGAGCTTGCAGAGCACTGGGGAAAAGCAGGCAGAGAATTCCCTGCTACCACCTTCTCTGTGCCTGGGAAACAGAAGTGTTCACATTGCTTCGCAGAATCGCTTTTGTGCAGAAAACAGTAACACTTGTTCAGAACGAAGGAAAGCACAGAGCCCCAGATTTTATGTTGTCCTGGAGAGCTTGCAGAGCACTGGGGAAAGGCAGGCAGAGAATTCCCTGCTAGCACCTTCTCTGTGCCTGGGAAGCAGAAGTGTTCACATTGCTTCGCAGAATCGCTTTTGTGCAGAAAACAGTAACACTTGTTCAGAACGAAAGAAAGCACAGAGCCCCAGATTTTATGTTGTCCTGGAGAGCTTGCAGAGCACTGGGGAAAGGCAGGCAGAGAATTCCCTGCTAGCACCTTCTCTGTGCCTGGGAAGCAGAAGTGTTCACATTGCTTCGCAGAATCGCTTTAGTGCAGAAAACAGTAACACTTGTTCAGAACGAAGAAAGCACAGAGGCCCAGATTTTATGTTGTCCTGGAGAGCTTGCAGAGCACTGGGGAAAAGCAGGCAGAGAATTCCCTGCTACCACCTTCTCTGTGCCTGGGAAGCAGAAGTCTTCACATTGCTTCGCAGAATCGCTTTTGTGCAGAAAACAGTAACACTTGTTCAGAACGAAGGAAAGCACAGAGCCCCAGATTTTATGTTGTCCTGGAGAGCTTGCAGAGCACTGGGAAAAGGCAGGCAGAGAATTCCCTGTTAGCACCTTCTCTGTGCCTGGGAAGCAGAAGTGTTCAAATTGCTTCGCAGAATCGCTTTTGTGCAGAAAACAGTAACACTTGTTCAGAACGAAAGAAAGCACAGAGCCCCAGATTTTATGTTGTCCTGGAGAGCTTGCAGAGCACTGGGGAAAAGCAGGCAGAGAATTCCCTGCTAGCACCTTCTTTGTGCCTGGGAAACAGAAGTGTTCCCATTGCTTCGCAGAATCACTTTTGTGCAGAAAACAGTAACACTTGTTCAGAACGAAAGAAAGCACAGAGCCCCAGATTTTATGTTGTCCTGGAGAGCTTGCAGAGCACTGGGGAAAGGCAGGCAGAGAATTCCCTGCTAGCACCTTCTCTGTGCCTGGAAAACAGAAGTGTTCACATTGCTTCGCAGAATCGCTTTTGTGCAGAAAACAATAACACTTGTTCAGAACGAAAGAAAGCACAGAGGCCCAGATTTTATGTTGTCCTGGAGAGCTTGCAGAGCACTGGGGAAAGGCAGGCAGAGAATTCCCTGCTAGCACCTTCTCTGTGCCTGGGAAGCAGAAGTGTTCCCATTGCTTCGCAGAATCGCTTTTGTGCAGAAAACAGTAACACTTGTTCAGAACTAAAGAAAGCACAGAGCCCCAGATTTTATGTTGTCCTGGAGAGCTTGCAGAGCACTGGGGAAAAGCAGGCAGAGAATTCCCTGCTAGCACCTTCTCTGTGCCTGGGAAACAGAAGTGTTCACATTGCTTCGCAGAATCGCTTTTGTGCAGAAAACAGTAACACTTGTTCAGAATGAAAGAAAGCACAGAGCCCCAGATTTTATGTTGTCCTGGAGAGCTTGCAGAGCACTGGGGAAAGGCAGGCAGAGAATTCCCTGCTAGCACCTTCTCTGTGCCTGGGAAGCAGAAGTGTTCACATTGCTTCGCAGAATCGCTTTTGTGCAGAAAACAGTAACACTTGTTCAGAACGAAAGAAAGCACAGAGCCCCAGATTTTATGTTGTCCTGGAGAGCTTGCAGAGCACTGGGGAAAAGCAGGCAGAGAATTCCCTGCTAGCACCTTCTCTGTGCCTGGGAAACAGAAGTGTTCACATTGCTTCGCAGAATCGCTTTTGTGCAGAAAACAGTAACACTTGTTCAGAATGAAAGAAAGCACAGAGCCCCAGATTTTATGTTGTCCTGGAGAGCTTGCAGAGCACTGTGGAAAAGCAGGCAGAGAATTCCCTGCTAGCACCTTCTCTGTGCCTGGGAAGCAGAAGTGTTCACATTGCTTCGCAGAATCGCTTTTGTGCAGAAAACAGTAACACTTGTTCAGAACTAAAGAAAGCACAGAGCCCCAGATTTTATGTTGTCCTGGAGAGCTTGCAGAGCACTGGGGAAAAGCAGGCAGAGAATTCCCTGCTAGCACCTTCTCTGTGCCTGGGAAACAGAAGTGTTCACATTGCTTCGCAGAATCGCTTTTGTGCAGAAAACAGTAACACTTGTTCAGAACGAAGGAAAGCACAGAGCCCCAGATTTTATGTTGTCCTGGAGAGCTTGCAGAGCACTGGGGAAAGGCAGGCAGAGAATTCCCTGCTAGCACCTTCTCTGTGCCTGGGAAGCAGAAGTGTTCAAATTGCTTCGCAGAATCGCTTTTGTGCAGAAAACAGTAACACTTGTTCAGAACGAAGGAAAGCACAGAGCCCCAGATTTTCTGTTGTCCTGGAGAGCTTGCAGAGCACTGGGGAAAGGCAGGCAGAGAATTCCCTGCTAGCACCTTCTCTGTGCCTGGGAAGCAGAAGTCTTCACATTGCTTCGCAGAATCGCTTCTGTGCAGAAAACAATAACACTTGCTCAGAACGAAAGAAAGCACAGAGCCCCAGATTTTATGTTGTCCTGGAGAGCTTGCAGAGCACTGGGGAAAAGCAGGCAGAGAATTCCCTGCTAGCACCTTCTCTGTGCCTGGGAAGCAGAAGTGTTCACATTGCTTCGCAGAATCGCTTTTGTGCAGAAAACAGTAACACTTGTTCAGAACGAAAGAAAGCACAGAGCCCCAGATTTTATGTTGTCCTGGAGAGCTTGCAGAGCACTGGGGAAAAGCAGGCAGAGAATTCCCTGCTAGCACCTTCTCTGTGCCTGGGAAACAGAAGTGTTCACATTGCTTCGCAGAATCGCTTTTGTGCAGAAAACAGTAACACTTGTTCAGAACGAAAGAAAGCACAGAGCCCCAGATTTGCTGTTGTCCTGGAGAGCTTGCAGAGCAGTGGGGAAAGGCAGGCAGAGAATTCCCTGCTACCACCTTCTCTGTGCCTGTTCACATTGCTTCGCAGAATCGCTTTTGTGCAGAAAACAGTAACACTTGTTCAGAACGAAAGAAAGCACAGAGCCCCAGATTTTATGTTGTCCTGGAGAGCTTGCAGAGCACTGGGGAAAAGCAGGCAGAGAATTCCCTGCTAGCACCTTCTCTGTGCCTGGGAAACAGAAGTGTTCCCATTGCTTCGCAGAATCGCTTCTGTGCAGAAAACAGTAACACTTGTTCAGAACGAAGGAAAGCACAGAGCCCCAGATTTTATGTTGTCCTGGAGAGCTTGCAGAGCACTGGGGAAAAGCAGGCAGAGAATTCCCTGCTAGCACCTTCTCTGTGCCTGGGAAACAGAAGTGTTCCCATTGCTTCGCAGAATCGCTTTTGTGCAGAAAACAGTAACACTTGTTCAGAACGAAAGAAAGCACAGAGCCCCAGATTTTATGTTGTCCTGGAGAGCTTGCAGAGCACTGGGGAAAAGCAGGCAGAGAATTCCCTGCTAGCACCTTCTCTGTGCCTGGGAAGCAGAAGTGTTCACATTGCTTCGCAGAATTGCTTTTGTGCAGAAAACAATAACACTTGTTCAGAACGAAAGAAAGCACAGAGCCCCAGATTTTATGTTGTCCTGGAGAGCTTGCAGAGCACTGGGGAAAGGCAGGCAGAGAATTCCCTGCTAGCACCTTCTCTGTGCCTGGGAAGCAGAAGTGTTCACATTGCTTCGCAGAATCGCTTTTGTGCAGAAAACAGTAACACTTGTTCAGAACGAAAGAAAGCACAGAGCCCCAGATTTTATGTTGTCCTGGAGAGCTTGCAGAGCACTGGGGAAAAGCAGGCAGAGAATTCCCTGCTAGCACCTTCTCTGTGCCTGGGAAGCAGAAGTGTTCAAATTGCTTCGCAGAATCGCTTTTGTGCAGAAAACAGTAACACTTGTTCAGAACGAAGGAAAGCACAGAGCCCCAGATTTTATGTTGTCCTGCAGAGCTTGCAGAGCACTGGGGAAAAGCAGGCAGAGAATTCCCTGCTAGCACCTTCTCTGTGCCTGGGAAACAGAAGTGTTCCCATTGCTTCGCAGAATCGCTTTTGTGCAGAAAACAGTAACACTTGTTCAGAACGAAAGAAAGCACAGAGCCCCAGATTTTATGTTGTCCTGGAGAGCTTGCAGAGCACTGGGGAAAGGCAGGCAGAGAATTCCCTGCTAGCACCTTCTCTGTGCCTGGGAAGCAGAAGTGTTCACATTGCTTCGCAGAATCGCTTTTGTGCAGAAAACAGTAACACTTGTTCAGAACGAAAGAAAGCACAGAGCCCCAGATTTTATGTTGTCCTGGAGAGCTTGCAGAGCACTGGGGAAAAGCAGGCAGAGAATTCCCTGCTAGCACCTTCTCTGTGCCTGGGAAGCAGAAGTGTTCACATTGCTTCGCAGAATCGCTTTTGTGCAGAAAACAGTAACACTTGTTCAGAACGAAAGAAAGCACAGAGCCCCAGATTTTATGTTGTCCTGGAGAGCTTGCAGAGCACTGGGGAAAAGCAGGCAGAGAATTCCCTGCTAGCACCTTCTCTGTGCCTGGGAAGCAGAAGTCTTCACATTGCTTCGCAGAATCGCTTTTGTGCAGAAAACAGTAACACTTGTTCAGAATGAAAGAAAGCACAGAGCCCCAGATTTTATGTTGTCCTGGAGAGCTTGCAGAGCACTGGGGAAAAGCAGGCAGAGAATTCCCTGCTAGCACCTTCTCTGTGCCTGGGAAACAGAAGTGTTCCCATTGCTTCGCAGAATCGCTTTTGTGCAGAAAACAGTAACACTTGTTCAGAACGAAAGAAAGCACAGAGCCCCAGATTTTATGTTGTCCTGGAGAGCTTGCAGAGCACTGGGGAAAGGCAGGCAGAGAATTCCCTGCTAGCACCTTCTCTGTGCCTGGGAAGCAGAAGTGTTCACATTGCTTCGCAGAATCGCTTTTGTGCAGAAAACAGTAACACTTGTTCAGAACGAAAGAAAGCACAGAGCCCCAGATTTTATGTTGTCCTGGAGAGCTTGCAGAGCACTGGGGAAAAGCAGGCAGAGAATTCCCTGCTAGCACCTTCTCTGTGCCTGGGAAACAGAAGTGTTCACATTGCTTCGCAGAATCGCTTTTGTGCAGAAAACAGTAACACTTGTTCAGAATGAAAGAAAGCACAGAGCCCCAGATTTTATGTTGTCCTGGAGAGCTTGCAGAGCACTGGGGAAAAGCAGGCAGAGAATTCCCTGCTAGCACCTTCTCTGTGCCTGGGAAGCAGAAGTGTTCACATTCCTTCGCAGAATCGCTTTTGTGCAGAAAACAGTAACACTTGTTCAGAACTAAAGAAAGCACAGAGCCCCAGATTTTATGTTGTCCTGGAGAGCTTGCAGAGCACTGGGGAAAAGCAGGCAGAGAATTCCCTGCTAGCACCTTCTCTGTGCCTGGGAAACAGAAGTGTTCACATTGCTTCGCAGAATCGCTTTTGTGCAGAAAACAGTAACACTTGTTCAGAACGAAGGAAAGCACAGAGCCCCAGATTTTATGTTGTCCTGGAGAGCTTGCAGAGCACTGGGGAAAGGCAGGCAGAGAATTCCCTGCTAGCACCTTCTCTGTGCCTGGGAAGCAGAAGTGTTCACATTGCTTCGCAGAATCGCTTTTGTGCAGAAAACAGTAACACTTGTTCAGAACGAAAGAAAGCACAGAGCCCCAGATTTTATGTTGTCCTGGAGAGCTTGCAGAGCACTGGGGAAAAGCAGGCAGAGAATTCCCTGCTAGCACCTTCTCTGTGCCTGGGAAGCAGAAGTGTTCACATTGCTTCGCAGAATCGCTTTTGTGCAGAAAACAGTAACACTTGTTCAGAATGAAAGAAAGCACAGAGCCCCAGATTTTATGTTGTCCTGGAGAGCTTGCAGAGCACTGGGGAAAAGCAGGCAGAGAATTCCCTGCTAGCACCTTCTCTGTGCCTGGGAAGCAGAAGTGTTCACATTGCTTCGCAGAATCGCTTTTGTGCAGAAAACAGTAACACTTGTTCAGAATGAAAGAAAGCACAGAGCCCCAGATTTTATGTTGTCCTGGAGAGCTTGCAGAGCACTGGGGAAAAGCAGGCAGAGAATTCCCTGCTAGCACCTTCTCTGTGCCTGGGAAACAGAAGTGTTCCCATTGCTTCGCAGAATCGCTTTTGTGCAGAAAACAGTAACACTTGTTCAGAACGAAAGAAAGCACAGAGCCCCAGATTTTATGTTGTCCTGGAGAGCTTGCAGAGCACTGGGGAAAGGCAGGCAGAGAATTCCCTGCTAGCACCTTCTCTGTGCCTGGGAAGCAGAAGTGTTCCCATTGCTTCGCAGAATCGCTTTTGTGCAGAAAACAGTAACACTTGTTCAGAACGAAAGAAAGCACAGAGCCCCAGATTTTATGTTGTCCTGGAGAGCTTGCAGAGCACTGGGGAAAAGCAGGCAGAGAATTCCCTGCTAGCACCTTCTCTGTGCCTGGGAAACAGAAGTGTTCACATTGCTTCGCAGAATCGCTTTTGTGCAGAAAACAGTAACACTTGTTCAGAATGAAAGAAAGCACAGAGCCCCAGATTTTATGTTGTCCTGGAGAGCTTGCAGAGCACTGGGGAAAGGCAGGCAGAGAATTCCCTGCTAGCACCTTCTCTGTGCCTGGGAAGCAGAAGTGTTCACATTGCTTCGCAGAATCGCTTTTGTGCAGAAAACAGTAACACTTGTTCAGAACGAAAGAAAGCACAGAGCCCCAGATTTTATGTTGTCCTGGAGAGCTTGCAGAGCACTGGGGAAAAGCAGGCAGAGAATTCCCTGCTAGCACCTTCTCTGTGCCTGGGAAACAGAAGTGTTCACATTGCTTCGCAGAATCGCTTTTGTGCAGAAAACAGTAACACTTGTTCAGAATGAAAGAAAGCACAGAGCCCCAGATTTTATGTTGTCCTGGAGAGCTTGCAGAGCACTGGGGAAAAGCAGGCAGAGAATTCCCTGCTAGCACCTTCTCTGTGCCTGGGAAGCAGAAGTGTTCACATTGCTTCGCAGAATCGCTTTTGTGCAGAAAACAGTAACACTTGTTCAGAACTAAAGAAAGCACAGAGCCCCAGATTTTATGTTGTCCTGGAGAGCTTGCAGAGCACTGGGGAAAAGCAGGCAGAGAATTCCCTGCTAGCACCTTCTCTGTGCCTGGGAAACAGAAGTGTTCACATTGCTTCGCAGAATCGCTTTTGTGCAGAAAACAGTAACACTTGTTCAGAACGAAGGAAAGCACAGAGCCCCAGATTTTATGTTGTCCTGGAGAGCTTGCAGAGCACTGGGGAAAGGCAGGCAGAGAATTCCCTGCTAGCACCTTCTCTGTGCCTGGGAAGCAGAAGTGTTCAAATTGCTTCGCAGAATCGCTTTTGTGCAGAAAACAGTAACACTTGTTCAGAACGAAGGAAAGCACAGAGCCCCAGATTTTCTGTTGTCCTGGAGAGCTTGCAGAGCACTGGGGAAAGGCAGGCAGAGAATTCCCTGCTAGCACCTTCTCTGTGCCTGGGAAGCAGAAGTCTTCACATTGCTTCGCAGAATCGCTTCTGTGCAGAAAACAATAACACTTGTTCAGAACGAAAGAAAGCACAGAGCCCCAGATTTTATGTTGTCCTGGAGAGCTTGCAGAGCACTGGGGAAAAGCAGGCAGAGAATTCCCTGCTAGCACCTTCTCTGTGCCTGGGAAGCAGAAGTGTTCACATTGCTTCGCAGAATCGCTTTTGTGCAGAAAACAGTAACACTTGTTCAGAACGAAAGAAAGCACAGAGCCCCAGATTTTATGTTGTCCTGGAGAGCTTGCAGAGCACTGGGGAAAAGCAGGCAGAGAATTCCCTGCTAGCACCTTCTCTGTGCCTGGGAAGCAGAAGTGTTCACATTGCTTCGCAGAATCGCTTTTGTGCAGAAAACAGTAACACTTGTTCAGAACGAAAGAAAGCACAGAGCCCCAGATTTGCTGTTGTCCTGGAGAGCTTGCAGAGCAGTGGGGAAAGGCAGGCAGAGAATTCCCTGCTACCACCTTCTCTGTGCCTGTTCACATTGCTTCGCAGAATCGCTTTTGTGCAGAAAACAGTAACACTTGTTCAGAACGAAAGAAAGCACAGAGCCCCAGATTTTATGTTGTCCTGGAGAACTTGCAGAGCACTGGGGAAAAGCAGGCAGAGAATTCCCTGCTAGCACCTTCTCTGTGCCTGGGAAGCAGAAGTGTTCACATTGCTTCGCAGAATCGCTTTTGTGCAGAAAACAGTAACACTTGTTCAGAATGAAAGAAAGCACAGAGCCCCAGATTTTATGTTGTCCTGGAGAGCTTGCAGAGCACTGGGGAAAAGCAGGCAGAGAATTCCCTGCTAGCACCTTCTCTGTGCCTGGGAAACAGAAGTGTTCCCATTGCTTCGCAGAATCGCTTCTGTGCAGAAAACAGTAACACTTGTTCAGAACGAAGGAAAGCACAGAGCCCCAGATTTTATGTTGTCCTGGAGAGCTTGCAGAGCACTGGGGAAAAGCAGGCAGAGAATTCCCTGCTAGCACCTTCTCTGTGCCTGGGAAGCAGAAGTGTTCACATTGCTTCGCAGAATCGCTTTTGTGCAGAAAACAGTAACACTTGTTCAGAACGAAAGAAAGCACAGAGCCCCAGATTTTATGTTGTCCTGGAGAGCTTGCAGAGCACTGGGGAAAAGCAGGCAGAGAATTCCCTGCTAGCACCTTCTCTGTGCCTGGGAAGCAGAAGTGTTCACATTGCTTCGCAGAATCGCTTTTGTGCAGAAAACAATAACACTTGTTCAGAACGAAAGAAAGCACAGAGCCCCAGATTTTATGTTGTCCTGGAGAGCTTGCAGAGCACTGGGGAAAAGCAGGCAGAGAATTCCCTGCTAGCACCTTCTCTGTGCCTGGGAAGCAAAAGTGTTCAAATTGCTTCGCAGAATCGCTTTTGTGCAGAAAACAGTAACACTTGTTCAGAACGAAGGAAAGCACAGAGCCCCAGATTTTATGTTGTCCTGCAGAGCTTGCAGAGCACTGGGGAAAAGCAGGCAGAGAATTCCCTGCTAGCACCTTCTCTGTGCCTGGGAAACAGAAGTGTTCACATTGCTTCGCAGAATCGCTTTTGTGCAGAAAACAGTAACACTTGTTCACAACGAAAGAAAGCACAGAGCCCCAGATTTTATGTTGTCCTGGAGAGCTTGCAGAGCACTGGGGAAAAGCAGTCAGAGAATTCCCTGCTAGCACCTTCTCTGTGCCTGGGAAGCAGAAGTCTTCACATTGCTTCGCAGAATCGCTTTTGTGCAGAAAACAGTAACACTTGTTCAGAATGAAAGAAAGCACAGAGCCCCAGATTTTATGTTGTCCTGGAGAGCTTGCAGAGCACTGGGGAAAAGCAGGCAGAGAATTCCCTGCTAGCACCTTCTCTGTGCCTGGGAAACAGAAGTGTTCCCATTGCTTCGCAGAATCGCTTTTGTGCAGAAAACAGTAACACTTGTTCAGAACGAAAGAAAGCACAGAGCCCCAGATTTTATGTTGTCCTGGAGAGCTTGCAGAGCACTGGGGAAAAGCAGGCAGAGAATTCCCTGCTAGCACCTTCTCTGTGCCTGGGAAGCAGAAGTGTTCACATTGCTTCGCAGAATCGCTTTTGTGCAGAAAACAGTAACACTTGTTCAGAACGAAAGAAAGCACAGAGCCCCAGATTTTATGTTGTCCTGGAGAGCTTGCAGAGCACTGGGGAAAGGCAGGCAGAGAATTCCCTGCTAGCACCTTCTCTGTGCCTGGGAAGCAGAAGTGTTCACATTGCTTCGCAGAATCGCTTTTGTGCAGAAAACAGTAACACTTGTTCAGAACGAAAGAAAGCACAGAGCCCCAGATTTTATGTTGTCCTGGAGAGCTTGCAGAGCACTGGGGAAAAGCAGGCAGAGAATTCCCTGCTAGCACCTTCTCTGTGCCTGGGAAGCAGAAGTCTTCACATTGCTTCGCAGAATCGCTTTTGTGCAGAAAACAGTAACACTTGTTCAGAATGAAAGAAAGCACAGAGCCCCAGATTTTATGTTGTCCTGGAGAGCTTGCAGAGCACTGGGGAAAAGCAGGCAGAGAATTCCCTGCTAGCACCTTCTCTGTGCCTGGGAAACAGAAGTGTTCCCATTGCTTCGCAGAATCGCTTTTGTGCAGAAAACAGTAACACTTGTTCAGAACGAAAGAAAGCACAGAGCCCCAGATTTTATGTTGTCCTGGAGAGCTTGCAGAGCACTGGGGAAAGGCAGGCAGAGAATTCCCTGCTAGCACCTTCTCTGTGCCTGGGAAGCAGAAGTGTTCACATTGCTTCGCAGAATCGCTTTTGTGCAGAAAACAGTAACACTTGTTCAGAACGAAAGAAAGCACAGAGCCCCAGATTTTATGTTGTCCTGGAGAGCTTGCAGAGCACTGGGGAAAAGCAGGCAGAGAATTCCCTGCTAGCACCTTCTCTGTGCCTGGGAAACAGAAGTGTTCACATTGCTTCGCAGAATCGCTTTTGTGCAGAAAACAGTAACACTTGTTCAGAATGAAAGAAAGCACAGAGCCCCAGATTTTATGTTGTCCTGGAGAGCTTGCAGAGCACTGGGGAAAAGCAGGCAGAGAATTCCCTGCTAGCACCTTCTCTGTGCCTGGGAAGCAGAAGTGTTCACATTGCTTCGCAGAATCGCTTTTGTGCAGAAAACAGTAACACTTGTTCAGAACTAAAGAAAGCACAGAGCCCCAGATTTTATGTTGTCCTGGAGAGCTTGCAGAGCACTGGGGAAAAGCAGGCAGAGAATTCCCTGCTAGCACCTTCTCTGTGCCTGGGAAACAGAAGTGTTCACATTGCTTCGCAGAATCGCTTTTGTGCAGAAAACAGTAACACTTGTTCAGAACGAAGGAAAGCACAGAGCCCCAGATTTTATGTTGTCCTGGAGAGCTTGCAGAGCACTGGGGAAAGGCAGGCAGAGAATTCCCTGCTAGCACCTTCTCTGTGCCTGGGAAGCAGAAGTGTTCACATTGCTTCGCAGAATCGCTTTTGTGCAGAAAACAGTAACACTTGTTCAGAACGAAAGAAAGCACAGAGCCCCAGATTTTATGTTGTCCTGGAGAGCTTGCAGAGCACTGGGGAAAAGCAGGCAGAGAATTCCCTGCTAGCACCTTCTCTGTGCCTGGGAAGCAGAAGTCTTCACATTGCTTCGCAGAATCGCTTTTGTGCAGAAAACAGTAACACTTGTTCAGAATGAAAGAAAGCACAGAGCCCCAGATTTTATGTTGTCCCTGAGAGCTTGCAGAGCACTGGGGAAAAGCAGGCAGAGAATTCCCTGCTAGCACCTTCTCTGTGCCTGGGAAACAGAAGTGTTCCCATTGCTTCGCAGAATCGCTTTTGTGCAGAAAACAGTAACACTTGTTCAGAACGAAAGAAAGCACAGAGCCCCCAGATTTTATGTTGTCCTGGAGAGCTTGCAGAGCACTGGGGAAAGGCAGGCAGAGAATTCCCTGCTAGCACCTTCTCTGTGCCTGGGAAGCAGAAGTGTTCACATTGCTTCGCAGAATCGCTTTTGTGCAGAAAACAGTAACACTTGTTCAGAATGAAAGAAAGCACAGAGCCCCAGATTTTATGTTGTCCTGGAGAGCTTGCAGAGCACTGGGGAAAAGCAGGCAGAGAATTCCCTGCTAGCACCTTCTCTGTGCCTGGGAAGCAGAAGTGTTCACATTGCTTCGCAGAATCGCTTTTGTGCAGAAAACAGTAACACTTGTTCACAACGAAAGAAAGCACAGAGCCCCAGATTTTATGTTGTCCTGGAGAGCTTGCAGAGCACTGGGGAAAAGCAGGCAGAGAATTCCCTGCTAGCACCTTCTCTGTGCCTGGGAAGCAGAAGTCTTCACATTGCTTCGCAGAATCGCTTTTGTGCAGAAAACAGTAACACTTGTTCAGAATGAAAGAAAGCACAGAGCCCCAGATTTTATGTTGTCCTGGAGAGCTTGCAGAGCACTGGGGAAAAGCAGGCAGAGAATTCCCTGCTAGCACCTTCTCTGTGCCTGGGAAACAGAAGTGTTCCCATTGCTTCGCAGAATCGCTTTTGTGCAGAAAACAGTAACACTTGTTCAGAACGAAAGAAAGCACAGAGCCCCAGATTTTATGTTGTCCTGGAGAGCTTGCAGAGCACTGGGGAAAGGCAGGCAGAGAATTCCCTGCTAGCACCTTCTCTGTGCCTGGGAAGCAGAAGTGTTCACATTGCTTCGCAGAATCGCTTTTGTGCAGAAAACAGTAACACTTGTTCAGAACGAAAGAAAGCACAGAGCCCCAGATTTTATGTTGTCCTGGAGAGCTTGCAGAGCACTGGGGAAAAGCAGGCAGAGAATTCCCTGCTAGCACCCTTCTCTGTGCCTGGGAAGCAGAAGTGTTCACATTGCTTCGCAGAATCGCTTTTGTGCAGAAAACAGTAACACTTGTTCAGAATGAAAGAAAGCACAGAGCCCCAGATTTTATGTTGTCCTGGAGAGCTTGCAGAGCACTGGGGAAAAGCAGGCAGAGAATTCCCTGCTAGCACCTTCTCTGTGCCTGGGAAGCAGAAGTGTTCACATTGCTTCGCAGAATCGCTTTTGTGCAGAAAACAGTAACACTTGTTCAGAACTAAAGAAAGCACAGAGCCCCAGATTTTATGTTGTCCTGGAGAGCTTGCAGAGCACTGGGGAAAAGCAGGCAGAGAATTCCCTGCTAGCACCTTCTCTGTGCCTGGGAAACAGAAGTGTTCACATTGCTTCGCAGAATCGCTTTTGTGCAGAAAACAGTAACACTTGTTCAGAACGAAGGAAAGCA
>NW_027437059.1:0-36301 GCF_047716275.1 Strix uralensis
CACAGAGAAGGTGCTAGCAGGGAATTCTCTGCCTGCCTTTCCCCAGTGCTCTGCAAGCTCTCCAGGACAACATAAAATCTGGGGCTCTGTGCTTTCTTTCGTTCTGAACAAGTGTTACTGTTTTCTGCACAAAAGCGATTCTGCGAAGCAATGTGAACACTTCTGCTTCCCAGGCACAGAGAAGGTGCTAGCAGGGAATTCTCTGCCTGCCTTTCCCCAGTGCTCTGCAAGCTCTCCAGGACAACAGCAAATCTGGGGCTCTGTGCTTTCTTTCGTTCTGAACAAGTGTTAGTGTTTTCTGCACAAAAGCGATTCTGCGAAGCAATGTGAACACTTCTGCTTCCCAGGCACAGAGAAGGTGCTAGCAGGGAATTCTCTGCCTGCCTTTCCCCAGTGCTCTGCAAGCTCTCCAGGACAACATAAAATCTGGGGCTCTGTGCTTTCTTTCGTTCTCTACAAGTGTTAGTGTTTTCTGCACAAAAGCGATTCTGCGAAGCAATGTGAACAGGCACAGAGAAGGTGCTAGCAGGGAATTCTCTGCCTGCCTTTCCCCAGTGCTCTGCAAGCTCTCCAGGACAACAGCAAATCTGGGGCTCTGTGCTTTCTTTCGTTCTGAACAAGTGTTACTGTTTTCTGCACAAAAGCGATTCTGCGAAGCAATGTGAACACTTCTGCTTCCCAGGCACAGAGAAGGTGCTAGCAGGGAATTCTCTGCCTGCCTTTCCCCAGTGCTCTGCAAGCTCTCCAGGACAACAGCAAATCTGGGGCTCTGTGATTCCTTTCGTTCTGAACAAGTGTTAGTGTTTTCTGCACAAAAGCGATTCTGCGAAGCAGTGTGAACAGGCACAGAGAAGGTGCTAGCAGGGAATTCTCTGCCTGCCTTTCCCCAGTGCTCTGCAAGCTCTCCAGGACAACATAAAATCTGGGGCTCTGTGCTTTCTTTCGTTCTGAACAAGTGTTACTGTTTTCTGCACAAAAGCGATTCTGCGAAGCAATGTGAACACTTCTGCTTCCCAGGCACAGAGAAGGTGCTAGCAGGGAATTCTCTGCCTGCCTTTCCCCAGTGCTCTGCAAGCTCTCCAGGACAACATAAAATCTGGGGCTCTGTGCTTTCTTTTGTTCTGAACAAGTGTTACTGTTTTCTGCACAAAAGCGATTCTGCGAAGCAATGTGAACACTTCTGCTTCCCAGGCACAGAGAAGGTGCTAGCAGGGAATTCTCTGCCTGCCTTTCCCCAGTGCTCTGCAAGCTCTCCAGGACAACATAAAATCTGGGGCTCTGTGCTTTCTTTCGTTCTGAACAAGTGTTAGTGTTTTCTGCACAAAAGCGATTCTGCGAAGCAATGTGAACACTTCTGCTTCCCAGGCACAGAGAAGGTGCTAGCAGGGAATTCTCTGCCTGCCTTTCCCCAGTGCTCTGCAAGCTCTCCAGGACAACAGTAAATCTGGGGCTCTGTGCTTTCTTTTGTTCTGAACAAGTGTTACTGTTTTCTGCACAAAAGCGATTCTGCGAAGCAATGTGAACACTTCTGCTTCCCAGGCACAGAGAAGGTGCTAGCAGGGAATTCTCTGCCTGCCTTTCCCCAGTGCTCTACAAGCTCTCCAGGACAACATAAAATCTGGGGCTCTGTGCTTTCTTTCGTTCTCTACAAGTGTTAGTGTTTTCTGCACAAAAGCGATTCTGCGAAGCAATGTGAACAGGAACAGAGAAGGTGCTAGCAGGGAATTCTCTGGCTGCCTTTCCCCAGTGCTCTGCAAGCTCTCCAGGACAACAGCAAATCTGGGGCTCTGTGCTTTCTTTCGTTCTGAACAAGTGTTACTGTTTTCTGCACAAAAGCGATTCTGCGAAGCAATGTGAACACTTCTGCTTCCCAGGCACAGAGAAGGTGCTAGCAGGGAATTCTCTGCCTGCCTTTCCCCAGTGCTCTGCAAGCTCTCCAGGACAACATAAAATCTGGGGCTCTGTGCTTTCTTTCGTTCTGAACAAGTGTTACTGTTTTCTGCACAAAAACGATTCTGCGAAGCAATGTGAACAGGCACAGAGAAGGTGCTAGCAGGGAATTCTCTGCCTGCCTTTCCCCAGTGCTCTGCAAGCTCTCCAGGACAACAGCAAATCTGGGGCTCTGTGCTTTCATTTGTTCTGAACAAGTGTTACTGTTTTCTGCACAAAAACGATTCTGCGAAGCAATGTGAACACTTCTGCTTCCCAGGCACAGAGAAGGTGCTAGCAGGGAATTCTCTGCCTGCCTTTCCCCAGTGCTCTGCAAGCTCTCCAGGACAACAGCAAATCTGGGGCTCTGTGCTTTCTTTCGTTCTGAACAAGTGTTAGTGTTTTCTGCACAAAAGCGATTCTGCGAAGCAATGTGAACACTTCTGCTTCCCAGGCACAGAGAAGGTGCTAGCAGGGAATTCTCTGCCTGCCTTTCCCCAGTGCTCTGCAAGCTCTCCAGGACAACATAAAATCTGGGGCTCTGTGCTTTCTTTTGTTCTGAACAAGTGTTACTGTTTTCTGCACAAAAGCGATTCTGCGAAGCAATGTGAACACTTCTGCTTCCCAGGCACAGAGAAGGTGCTAGCAGGGAATTCTCTGCCTGCCTTTCCCCAGTGCTCTGCAAGCTCTCCAGGACAACATAAAATCTGGGGCTCTGTGCTTTCTTTCGTTCTGAACAAGTGTTACTGTTTTCTGCACAAAAGCGATTCTGCGAAGCAATGTGAACACTTCTGCTTCCCAGGCACAGAGAAGGTGCTAGCAGGGAATTCTCTGCCTGCCTTTCCCCAGTGCTCTGCAAGCTCTCCAGGACAACATAAAATCTGGGGCTCTGTGCTTTCTTTCGTTCTGAACAAGTGTTACTGTTTTCTGCACAAAAGCGATTCTGCGAAGCAATGTGAACACTTCTGCTTCCCAGGCACAGAGAAGGTGCTAGCAGGGAATTCTCTGCCTGCCTTTCCCCAGTGCTCTGCAAGCTCTCCAGGACAACATAAAATCTGGGGCTCTGTGCTTTCTTTCGTTCTGAACAAGTGTTACTGTTTTCTGCACAAAAGCGATTCTGCGAAGCAATGTGAACACTTCTGCTTCCCAGGCACAGAGAAGGTGCTAGCAGGGAATTCTCTGCCTGCCTTTCCCCAGTGCTCTGCAAGCTCTCCAGGACAACATAAAATCTGGGGCTCTGTGCTTTCTTTTGTTCTGAACAAGTGTTACTGTTTTCTGCACAAAAGCGATTCTGCGAAGCAATGTGAACACTTCTGCTTCCCAGGCACAGAGAAGGTGCTAGCAGGGAATTCTCTGCCTGCCTTTCCCCAGTGCTCTGCAAGCTCTCCAGGACAACATAAAATCTGGGGCTCTGTGCTTTCTTTCGTTCTGAACAAGTGTTACTGTTTTCTGCACAAAAGCGATTCTGCGAAGCAATGTGAACACTTCTGCTTCCCAGGCACAGAGAAGGTGCTAGCAGGGAATTCTCTGCCTGCCTTTCCCCAGTGCTCTGCAAGCTCTCCAGGACAACATAAAATCTGGGGCTCTGTGCTTTCTTTCGTTCTCTACAAGTGTTAGTGTTTTCTGCACAAAAGCGATTCTGCGAAGCAATGTGAACAGGCACAGAGAAGGTGCTAGCAGGGAATTCTCTGCCTGCCTTTCCCCAGTGCTCTGCAAGCTCTCCAGGACAACAGCAAATCTGGGGCTCTGTGCTTTCTTTCGTTCTGAACAAGTGTTACTGTTTTCTGCACAAAAGCGATTCTGCGAAGCAATGTGAACACTTCTGCTTCCCAGGCACAGAGAAGGTGCTAGCAGGGAATTCTCTGCCTGCCTTTCCCCAGTGCTCTGCAAGCTCTCCAGGACAACAGCAAATCTGGGGCTCTGTGATTCCTTTCGTTCTGAACAAGTGTTAGTGTTTTCTGCACAAAAGCGATTCTGCGAAGCAGTGTGAACAGGCACAGAGAAGGTGCTAGCAGGGAATTCTCTGCCTGCCTTTCCCCAGTGCTCTGCAAGCTCTCCAGGACAACATAAAATCTGGGGCTCTGTGCTTTCTTTCGTTCTCTACAAGTGTTAGTGTTTTCTGCACAAAAGCGATTCTGCGAAGCAATGTGAACACTTCTGCTTCCCAGGCACAGAGAAGGTGCTAGCAGGGAATTCTCTGCCTGCCTTTCCCCAGTGCTCTGCAAGCTCTCCAGGACAACATAAAATCTGGGGCTCTGTGCTTTCTTTTGTTCTGAACAAGTGTTACTGTTTTCTGCACAAAAGCGATTCTGCGAAGCAATGTGAACACTTCTGCTTCCCAGGCACAGAGAAGGTGCTAGCAGGGAATTCTCTGCCTGCCTTTCCCCAGTGCTCTGCAAGCTCTCCAGGACAACATAAAATCTGGGGCTCTGTGCTTTCTTTCGTTCTGAACAAGTGTTACTGTTTTCTGCACAAAAGCGATTCTGCGAAGCAATGTGAACACTTCTGCTTCCCAGGCACAGAGAAGGTGCTAGCAGGGAATTCTCTGCCTGCCTTTCCCCAGTGCTCTGCAAGCTCTCCAGGACAACATAAAATCTGGGGCTCTGTGCTTTCTTTCGTTCTGAACAAGTGTTACTGTTTTCTGCACAAAAGCGATTCTGCGAAGCAATGTGAACACTTCTGCTTCCCAGGCACAGAGAAGGTGCTAGCAGGGAATTCTCTGCCTGCCTTTCCCCAGTGCTCTGCAAGCTCTCCAGGACAACATAAAATCTGGGGCTCTGTGCTTTCTTTCGTTCTGAACAAGTGTTACTGTTTTCTGCACAAAAGCGATTCTGCGAAGCAATGTGAACACTTCTGCTTCCCAGGCACAGAGAAGGTGCTAGCAGGGAATTCTCTGCCTGCCTTTCCCCAGTGCTCTGCAAGCTCTCCAGGACAACATAAAATCTGGGGCTCTGTGCTTTCTTTCGTTCTCTACAAGTGTTAGTGTTTTCTGCACAAAAGCGATTCTGCGAAGCAATGTGAACAGGCACAGAGAAGGTGCTAGCAGGGAATTCTCTGCCTGCCTTTCCCCAGTGCTCTGCAAGCTCTCCAGGACAACAGCAAATCTGGGGCTCTGTGCTTTCTTTCGTTCTGAACAAGTGTTACTGTTTTCTGCACAAAAGCGATTCTGCGAAGCAATGTGAACACTTCTGCTTCCCAGGCACAGAGAAGGTGCTAGCAGGGAATTCTCTGCCTGCCTTTCCCCAGTGCTCTGCAAGCTCTCCAGGACAACAGCAAATCTGGGGCTCTGTGATTCCTTTCGTTCTGAACAAGTGTTAGTGTTTTCTGCACAAAAGCGATTCTGCGAAGCAGTGTGAACAGGCACAGAGAAGGT
Source organism: Strix uralensis (assembly GCF_047716275.1). Lineage (NCBI taxonomy): Eukaryota > Metazoa > Chordata > Aves > Strigiformes > Strigidae > Strix > Strix uralensis. The sequence continues at coordinate 5,303 of NW_027437059.1, forward strand.
GCTAGCAGGGAATTCTCTGCCTGCCTTTCCCCAGTGCTCTGCAAGCTCTCCAGGACAACATAAAATCTGGGGCTCTGTGCTTTCTTTCGTTCTCTACAAGTGTTAGTGTTTTCTGCACAAAAGCGATTCTGCGAAGCAATGTGAACACTTCTGCTTCCCAGGCACAGAGAAGGTGCTAGCAGGGAATTCTCTGCCTGCCTTTCCCCAGTGCTCTGCAAGCTCTCCAGGACAACATAAAATCTGGGGCTCTGTGCTTTCTTTTGTTCTGAACAAGTGTTACTGTTTTCTGCACAAAAGCGATTCTGCGAAGCAATGTGAACACTTCTGCTTCCCAGGCACAGAGAAGGTGCTAGCAGGGAATTCTCTGCCTGCCTTTCCCCAGTGCTCTGCAAGCTCTCCAGGACAACAGCAAATCTGGGGCTCTGTGCTTTCTTTCGTTCTGAACAAGTGTTACTGTTTTCTGCACAAAAGCGATTCTGCGAAGCAATGTGAACACTTCTGCTTCCCAGGCACAGAGAAGGTGCTAGCAGGGAATTCTCTGCCTGCCTTTCCCCAGTGCTCTGCAAGCTCTCCAGGACAACAGCAAATCTGGGGCTCTGTGATTCCTTTCGTTCTGAACAAGTGTTAGTGTTTTCTGCACAAAAGCGATTCTGCGAAGCAGTGTGAACAGGCACAGAGAAGGTGCTAGCAGGGAATTCTCTGCCTGCCTTTCCCCAGTGCTCTGCAAGCTCTCCAGGACAACATAAAATCTGGGGCTCTGTGCTTTCTTTCGTTCTCTACAAGTGTTAGTGTTTTCTGCACAAAAGCGATTCTGCGAAGCAATGTGAACACTTCTGCTTCCCAGGCACAGAGAAGGTGCTAGCAGGGAATTCTCTGCCTGCCTTTCCCCAGTGCTCTGCAAGCTCTCCAGGACAACATAAAATCTGGGGCTCTGTGCTTTCTTTTGTTCTGAACAAGTGTTAGTGTTTTCTGCACAAAAGCGATTCTGCGAAGCAATGTGAACACTTCTGCTTCCCAGGCACAGAGAAGGTGCTAGCAGGGAATTCTCTGCCTGCCTTTCCCCAGTGCTCTGCAAGCTCTCCAGGACAACATAAAATCTGGGGCTCTGTGCTTTCTTTCGTTCTGAACAAGTGTTACTGTTTTCTGCACAAAAGCGATTCTGCGAAGCAATGTGAACACTTCTGCTTCCCAGGCACAGAGAAGGTGCTAGCAGGGAATTCTCTGCCTGCCTTTCCCCAGTGCTCTGCAAGCTCTCCAGGACAACATAAAATCTGGGGCTCTGTGCTTTCTTTCGTTCTGAACAAGTGTTACTGTTTTCTGCACAAAAGCGATTCTGCGAAGCAATGTGAACACTTCTGCTTCCCAGGCACAGAGAAGGTGCTAGCAGGGAATTCTCTGCCTGCCTTTCCCCAGTGCTCTGCAAGCTCTCCAGGACAACATAAAATCTGGGGCTCTGTGCTTTCTTTCGTTCTGAACAAGTGTTACTGTTTTCTGCACAAAAGCGATTCTGCGAAGCAATGTGAACACTTCTGCTTCCCAGGCACAGAGAAGGTGCTAGCAGGGAATTCTCTGCCTGCCTTTCCCCAGTGCTCTGCAAGCTCTCCAGGACAACATAAAATCTGGGGCTCTGTGCTTTCTTTCGTTCTCTACAAGTGTTAGTGTTTTCTGCACAAAAGCGATTCTGCGAAGCAATGTGAACAGGCACAGAGAAGGTGCTAGCAGGGAATTCTCTGCCTGCCTTTCCCCAGTGCTCTGCAAGCTCTCCAGGACAACAGCAAATCTGGGGCTCTGTGCTTTCTTTCGTTCTGAACAAGTGTTACTGTTTTCTGCACAAAAGCGATTCTGCGAAGCAATGTGAACACTTCTGCTTCCCAGGCACAGAGAAGGTGCTAGCAGGGAATTCTCTGCCTGCCTTTCCCCAGTGCTCTGCAAGCTCTCCAGGACAACAGCAAATCTGGGGCTCTGTGATTCCTTTCGTTCTGAACAAGTGTTAGTGTTTTCTGCACAAAAGCGATTCTGCGAAGCAGTGTGAACAGGCACAGAGAAGGTGCTAGCAGGGAATTCTCTGCCTGCCTTTCCCCAGTGCTCTGCAAGCTCTCCAGGACAACATAAAATCTGGGGCTCTGTGCTTTCTTTCGTTCTCTACAAGTGTTAGTGTTTTCTGCACAAAAGCGATTCTGCGAAGCAATGTGAACACTTCTGCTTCCCAGGCACAGAGAAGGTGCTAGCAGGGAATTCTCTGCCTGCCTTTCCCCAGTGCTCTGCAAGCTCTCCAGGACAACATAAAATCTGGGGCTCTGTGCTTTCTTTTGTTCTGAACAAGTGTTACTGTTTTCTGCACAAAAGCGATTCTGCGAAGCAATGTGAACACTTCTGCTTCCCAGGCACAGAGAAGGTGCTAGCAGGGAATTCTCTGCCTGCCTTTCCCCAGTGCTCTGCAAGCTCTCCAGGACAACATAAAATCTGGGGCTCTGTGCTTTCTTTCGTTCTGAACAAGTGTTACTGTTTTCTGCACAAAAGCGATTCTGCGAAGCAATGTGAACACTTCTGCTTCCCAGGCACAGAGAAGGTGCTAGCAGGGAATTCTCTGCCTGCCTTTCCCCAGTGCTCTGCAAGCTCTCCAGGACAACAGTAAATCTGGGGCTCTGTGCTTTCTTTTGTTCTGAACAAGTGTTACTGTTTTCTGCACAAAAGCGATTCTGCGAAGCAATGTGAACACTTCTGCTTCCCAGGCACAGAGAAGGTGCTAGCAGGGAATTCTCTGCCTGCCTTTCCCCAGTGCTCTACAAGCTCTCCAGGACAACATAAAATCTGGGGCTCTGTGCTTTCTTTCGTTCTCTACAAGTGTTAGTGTTTTCTGCACAAAAGCGATTCTGCGAAGCAATGTGAACAGGAACAGAGAAGGTGCTAGCAGGGAATTCTCTGGCTGCCTTTCCCCAGTGCTCTGCAAGCTCTCCAGGACAACAGCAAATCTGGGGCTCTGTGCTTTCTTTCGTTCTGAACAAGTGTTAGTGTTTTCTGCACAAAAGCGATTCTGCGAAGCAATGTGAACACTTCTGCTTCCCAGGCACAGAGAAGGTGCTAGCAGGGAATTCTCTGCCTGCCTTTCCCCAGTGCTCTGCAAGCTCTCCAGGACAACATAAAATCTGGGGCTCTGTGCTTTCTTTCGTTCTGAACAAGTGTTACTGTTTTCTGCACAAAAACGATTCTGCGAAGCAATGTGAACAGGCACAGAGAAGGTGCTAGCAGGGAATTCTCTGCCTGCCTTTCCCCAGTGCTCTGCAAGCTCTCCAGGACAACAGCAAATCTGGGGCTCTGTGCTTTCATTTGTTCTGAACAAGTGTTACTGTTTTCTGCACAAAAACGATTCTGCGAAGCAATGTGAACACTTCTGCTTCCCAGGCACAGAGAAGGTGCTAGCAGGGAATTCTCTGCCTGCCTTTCCCCAGTGCTCTGCAAGCTCTCCAGGACAACAGCAAATCTGGGGCTCTGTGCTTTCTTTCGTTCTGAACAAGTGTTAGTGTTTTCTGCACAAAAGCGATTCTGCGAAGCAATGTGAACACTTCTGCTTCCCAGGCACAGAGAAGGTGCTAGCAGGGAATTCTCTGCCTGCCTTTCCCCAGTGCTCTGCAAGCTCTCCAGGACAACATAAAATCTGGGGCTCTGTGCTTTCTTTTGTTCTGAACAAGTGTTACTGTTTTCTGCACAAAAGCGATTCTGCGAAGCAATGTGAACACTTCTGCTTCCCAGGCACAGAGAAGGTGCTAGCAGGGAATTCTCTGCCTGCCTTTCCCCAGTGCTCTGCAAGCTCTCCAGGACAACAGCAAATCTGGGGCTCTGTGCTTTCTTTCGTTCTGAACAAGTGTTACTGTTTTCTGCACAAAAACGATTCTGCGAAGCAATGTGAACACTTCTGCTTCCCAGGCACAGAGAAGGTGCTAGCAGGGAATTCTCTGCCTGCCTTTCCCCAGTGCTCTGCAAGCTCTCCAGGACAACATAAAATCTGGGGCTCTGTGCTTTCTTTCGTTCTGAACAAGTGTTACTGTTTTCTGCACAAAAGCGATTCTGCGAAGCAATGTGAACACTTCTGCTTCCCAGGCACAGAGAAGGTGCTAGCAGGGAATTCTCTGCCTGCCTTTCCCCAGTGCTCTGCAAGCTCTCCAGGACAACAGCAAATCTGGGGCTCTGTGATTCCTTTCGTTCTGAACAAGTGTTAGTGTTTTCTGCACAAAAGCGATTCTGCGAAGCAGTGTGAACAGGCACAGAGAAGGTGCTAGCAGGGAATTCTCTGCCTGCCTTTCCCCAGTGCTCTGCAAGCTCTCCAGGACAACATAAAATCTGGGGCTCTGTGCTTTCTTTCGTTCTCTACAAGTGTTAGTGTTTTCTGCACAAAAGCGATTCTGCGAAGCAATGTGAACACTTCTGCTTCCCAGGCACAGAGAAGGTGCTAGCAGGGAATTCTCTGCCTGCCTTTCCCCAGTGCTCTGCAAGCTCTCCAGGACAACATAAAATCTGGGGCTCTGTGCTTTCTTTTGTTCTGAACAAGTGTTACTGTTTTCTGCACAAAAGCGATTCTGCGAAGCAATGTGAACACTTCTGCTTCCCAGGCACAGAGAAGGTGCTAGCAGGGAATTCTCTGCCTGCCTTTCCCCAGTGCTCTGCAAGCTCTCCAGGACAACAGCAAATCTGGGGCTCTGTGCTTTCTTTCGTTCTGAACAAGTGTTACTGTTTTCTGCACAAAAGCGATTCTGCGAAGCAATGTGAACACTTCTGCTTCCCAGGCACAGAGAAGGTGCTAGCAGGGAATTCTCTGCCTGCCTTTCCCCAGTGCTCTGCAAGCTCTCCAGGACAACAGCAAATCTGGGGCTCTGTGATTCCTTTCGTTCTGAACAAGTGTTAGTGTTTTCTGCACAAAAGCGATTCTGCGAAGCAGTGTGAACAGGCACAGAGAAGGTGCTAGCAGGGAATTCTCTGCCTGCCTTTCCCCAGTGCTCTGCAAGCTCTCCAGGACAACATAAAATCTGGGGCTCTGTGCTTTCTTTCGTTCTCTACAAGTGTTAGTGTTTTCTGCACAAAAGCGATTCTGCGAAGCAATGTGAACACTTCTGCTTCCCAGGCACAGAGAAGGTGCTAGCAGGGAATTCTCTGCCTGCCTTTCCCCAGTGCTCTGCAAGCTCTCCAGGACAACATAAAATCTGGGGCTCTGTGCTTTCTTTTGTTCTGAACAAGTGTTAGTGTTTTCTGCACAAAAGCGATTCTGCGAAGCAATGTGAACACTTCTGCTTCCCAGGCACAGAGAAGGTGCTAGCAGGGAATTCTCTGCCTGCCTTTCCCCAGTGCTCTGCAAGCTCTCCAGGACAACATAAAATCTGGGGCTCTGTGCTTTCTTTCGTTCTGAACAAGTGTTACTGTTTTCTGCACAAAAGCGATTCTGCGAAGCAATGTGAACACTTCTGCTTCCCAGGCACAGAGAAGGTGCTAGCAGGGAATTCTCTGCCTGCCTTTCCCCAGTGCTCTGCAAGCTCTCCAGGACAACATAAAATCTGGGGCTCTGTGCTTTCTTTCGTTCTGAACAAGTGTTACTGTTTTCTGCACAAAAGCGATTCTGCGAAGCAATGTGAACACTTCTGCTTCCCAGGCACAGAGAAGGTGCTAGCAGGGAATTCTCTGCCTGCCTTTCCCCAGTGCTCTGCAAGCTCTCCAGGACAACATAAAATCTGGGGCTCTGTGCTTTCTTTCGTTCTGAACAAGTGTTACTGTTTTCTGCACAAAAGCGATTCTGCGAAGCAATGTGAACACTTCTGCTTCCCAGGCACAGAGAAGGTGCTAGCAGGGAATTCTCTGCCTGCCTTTCCCCAGTGCTCTGCAAGCTCTCCAGGACAACATAAAATCTGGGGCTCTGTGCTTTCTTTCGTTCTCTACAAGTGTTAGTGTTTTCTGCACAAAAGCGATTCTGCGAAGCAATGTGAACAGGCACAGAGAAGGTGCTAGCAGGGAATTCTCTGCCTGCCTTTCCCCAGTGCTCTGCAAGCTCTCCAGGACAACAGCAAATCTGGGGCTCTGTGCTTTCTTTCGTTCTGAACAAGTGTTACTGTTTTCTGCACAAAAGCGATTCTGCGAAGCAATGTGAACACTTCTGCTTCCCAGGCACAGAGAAGGTGCTAGCAGGGAATTCTCTGCCTGCCTTTCCCCAGTGCTCTGCAAGCTCTCCAGGACAACAGCAAATCTGGGGCTCTGTGATTCCTTTCGTTCTGAACAAGTGTTAGTGTTTTCTGCACAAAAGCGATTCTGCGAAGCAGTGTGAACAGGCACAGAGAAGGTGCTAGCAGGGAATTCTCTGCCTGCCTTTCCCCAGTGCTCTGCAAGCTCTCCAGGACAACATAAAATCTGGGGCTCTGTGCTTTCTTTCGTTCTCTACAAGTGTTAGTGTTTTCTGCACAAAAGCGATTCTGCGAAGCAATGTGAACACTTCTGCTTCCCAGGCACAGAGAAGGTGCTAGCAGGGAATTCTCTGCCTGCCTTTCCCCAGTGCTCTGCAAGCTCTCCAGGACAACATAAAATCTGGGGCTCTGTGCTTTCTTTTGTTCTGAACAAGTGTTACTGTTTTCTGCACAAAAGCGATTCTGCGAAGCAATGTGAACACTTCTGCTTCCCAGGCACAGAGAAGGTGCTAGCAGGGAATTCTCTGCCTGCCTTTCCCCAGTGCTCTGCAAGCTCTCCAGGACAACATAAAATCTGGGGCTCTGTGCTTTCTTTCGTTCTGAACAAGTGTTACTGTTTTCTGCACAAAAGCGATTCTGCGAAGCAATGTGAACACTTCTGCTTCCCAGGCACAGAGAAGGTGCTAGCAGGGAATTCTCTGCCTGCCTTTCCCCAGTGCTCTGCAAGCTCTCCAGGACAACAGTAAATCTGGGGCTCTGTGCTTTCTTTTGTTCTGAACAAGTGTTACTGTTTTCTGCACAAAAGCGATTCTGCGAAGCAATGTGAACACTTCTGCTTCCCAGGCACAGAGAAGGTGCTAGCAGGGAATTCTCTGCCTGCCTTTCCCCAGTGCTCTACAAGCTCTCCAGGACAACATAAAATCTGGGGCTCTGTGCTTTCTTTCGTTCTCTACAAGTGTTAGTGTTTTCTGCACAAAAGCGATTCTGCGAAGCAATGTGAACAGGAACAGAGAAGGTGCTAGCAGGGAATTCTCTGGCTGCCTTTCCCCAGTGCTCTGCAAGCTCTCCAGGACAACAGCAAATCTGGGGCTCTGTGCTTTCTTTCGTTCTGAACAAGTGTTAGTGTTTTCTGCACAAAAGCGATTCTGCGAAGCAATGTGAACACTTCTGCTTCCCAGGCACAGAGAAGGTGCTAGCAGGGAATTCTCTGCCTGCCTTTCCCCAGTGCTCTGCAAGCTCTCCAGGACAACATAAAATCTGGGGCTCTGTGCTTTCTTTCGTTCTGAACAAGTGTTACTGTTTTCTGCACAAAAACGATTCTGCGAAGCAATGTGAACAGGCACAGAGAAGGTGCTAGCAGGGAATTCTCTGCCTGCCTTTCCCCAGTGCTCTGCAAGCTCTCCAGGACAACAGCAAATCTGGGGCTCTGTGCTTTCATTTGTTCTGAACAAGTGTTACTGTTTTCTGCACAAAAACGATTCTGCGAAGCAATGTGAACACTTCTGCTTCCCAGGCACAGAGAAGGTGCTAGCAGGGAATTCTCTGCCTGCCTTTCCCCAGTGCTCTGCAAGCTCTCCAGGACAACAGCAAATCTGGGGCTCTGTGCTTTCTTTCGTTCTGAACAAGTGTTAGTGTTTTCTGCACAAAAGCGATTCTGCGAAGCAATGTGAACACTTCTGCTTCCCAGGCACAGAGAAGGTGCTAGCAGGGAATTCTCTGCCTGCCTTTCCCCAGTGCTCTGCAAGCTCTCCAGGACAACATAAAATCTGGGGCTCTGTGCTTTCTTTTGTTCTGAACAAGTGTTACTGTTTTCTGCACAAAAGCGATTCTGCGAAGCAATGTGAACACTTCTGCTTCCCAGGCACAGAGAAGGTGCTAGCAGGGAATTCTCTGCCTGCCTTTCCCCAGTGCTCTGCAAGCTCTCCAGGACAACAGCAAATCTGGGGCTCTGTGCTTTCTTTCGTTCTGAACAAGTGTTACTGTTTTCTGCACAAAAACGATTCTGCGAAGCAATGTGAACACTTCTGCTTCCCAGGCACAGAGAAGGTGCTAGCAGGGAATTCTCTGCCTGCCTTTCCCCAGTGCTCTGCAAGCTCTCCAGGACAACATAAAATCTGGGGCTCTGTGCTTTCTTTCGTTCTGAACAAGTGTTACTGTTTTCTGCACAAAAGCGATTCTGCGAAGCAATGTGAACACTTCTGCTTCCCAGGCACAGAGAAGGTGCTAGCAGGGAATTCTCTGCCTGCCTTTCCCCAGTGCTCTGCAAGCTCTCCAGGACAACATAAAATCTGGGGCTCTGTGCTTTCTTTCGTTCTGAACAAGTGTTACTGTTTTCTGCACAAAAGCGATTCTGCGAAGCAATGTGAACACTTCTGCTTCCCAGGCACAGAGAAGGTGCTAGCAGGGAATTCTCTGCCTGCCTTTCCCCAGTGCTCTGCAAGCTCTCCAGGACAACATAAAATCTGGGGCTCTGTGCTTTCTTTCGTTCTGAACAAGTGTTACTGTTTTCTGCACAAAAGCGATTCTGCGAAGCAATGTGAACACTTCTGCTTCCCAGGCACAGAGAAGGTGCTAGCAGGGAATTCTCTGCCTGCCTTTCCCCAGTGCTCTGCAAGCTCTCCAGGACAACATAAAATCTGGGGCTCTGTGCTTTCTTTCGTTCTCTACAAGTGTTAGTGTTTTCTGCACAAAAGCGATTCTGCGAAGCAATGTGAACAGGCACAGAGAAGGTGCTAGCAGGGAATTCTCTGGCTGCCTTTCCCCAGTGCTCTGCAAGCTCTCCAGGACAACAGCAAATCTGGGGCTCTGTGCTTTCTTTCGTTCTGAACAAGTGTTACTGTTTTCTGCACAAAAGCGATTCTGCGAAGCAATGTGAACACTTCTGCTTCCCAGGCACAGAGAAGGTGCTAGCAGGGAATTCTCTGCCTGCCTTTCCCCAGTGCTCTGCAAGCTCTCCAGGACAACATAAAATCTGGGGCTCTGTGCTTTCTTTCGTTCTGAACAAGTGTTACTGTTTTCTGCACAAAAGCGATTCTGCGAAGCAATGTGAACACTTCTGCTTCCCAGGCACAGAGAAGGTGCTAGCAGGGAATTCTCTGCCTGCCTTTCCCCAGTGCTCTGCAAGCTCTCCAGGACAACATAAAATCTGGGGCTCTGTGCTTTCTTTCGTTCTGAACAAGTGTTACTGTTTTCTGCACAAAAGCGATTCTGCAAAGCAATGTGAACACTTCTGCTTCCCAGGCACAGAGAAGGTGCTAGCAGGGAATTCTCTGCCTGCCTTTCCCCAGTGCTCTGCAAGCTCTCCAGGACAACATAAAATCTGGGGCTCTGTGCTTTCTTTCGTTCTGAACAAGTGTTACTGTTTTCTGCACAAAAGCGATTCTGCGAAGCAATGTGAACACTTCTGCTTCCCAGGCACAGAGAAGGTGCTAGCAGGGAATTCTCTGCCTGCCTTTCCCCAGTGCTCTGCAAGCTCTCCAGGACAACATAAAATCTGGGGCTCTGTGCTTTCTTTCGTTCTGAACAAGTGTTACTGTTTTCTGCACAAAAGCGATTCTGCGAAGCAATGTGAACACTTCTGCTTCCCAGGCACAGAGAAGGTGCTAGCAGGGAATTCTCTGCCTGCCTTTCCCCAGTGCTCTGCAAGCTCTCCAGGACAACATAAAATCTGGGGCTCTGTGCTTTCTTTCGTTCTGAACAAGTGTTACTGTTTTCTGCACAAAAGCGATTCTGCGAAGCAATGTGAACACTTCTGCTTCCCAGGCACAGAGAAGGTGCTAGCAGGGAATTCTCTGCCTGCCTTTCCCCAGTGCTCTGCAAGCTCTCCAGGACAACATAAAATCTGGGGCTCTGTGCTTTCTTTCGTTCTGAACAAGTGTTACTGTTTTCTGCACAAAAGCGATTCTGCGAAGCAATGTGAACACTTCTGCTTCCCAGGCACAGAGAAGGTGCTAGCAGGGAATTCTCTGCCTGCCTTTCCCCAGTGCTCTGCAAGCTCTCCAGGACAACATAAAATCTGGGGCTCTGTGCTTTCTTTCGTTCTCTACAAGTGTTAGTGTTTTCTGCACAAAAGCGATTCTGCGAAGCAATGTGAACAGGCACAGAGAAGGTGCTAGCAGGGAATTCTCTGCCTGCCTTTCCCCAGTGCTCTGCAAGCTCTCCAGGACAACAGCAAATCTGGGGCTCTGTGCTTTCTTTCGTTCTGAACAAGTGTTACTGTTTTCTGCACAAAAGCGATTCTGCGAAGCAATGTGAACACTTCTGCTTCCCAGGCACAGAGAAGGTGCTAGCAGGGAATTCTCTGCCTGCCTTTCCCCAGTGCTCTGCAAGCTCTCCAGGACAACAGCAAATCTGGGGCTCTGTGATTCCTTTCGTTCTGAACAAGTGTTAGTGTTTTCTGCACAAAAGCGATTTGCGAAGCAGTGTGAACAGGCACAGAGAAGGTGCTAGCAGGGAATTCTCTGCCTGCCTTTCCCCAGTGCTCTGCAAGCTCTCCAGGACAACATAAAATCTGGGGCTCTGTGCTTTCTTTCGTTCTCTACAAGTGTTAGTGTTTTCTGCACAAAAGCGATTCTGCGAAGCAATGTGAACACTTCTGCTTCCCAGGCACAGAGAAGGTGCTAGCAGGGAATTCTCTGCCTGCCTTTCCCCAGTGCTCTGCAAGCTCTCCAGGACAACATAAAATCTGGGGCTCTGTGCTTTCTTTTGTTCTGAACAAGTGTTACTGTTTTCTGCACAAAAGCGATTCTGCGAAGCAATGTGAACACTTCTGCTTCCCAGGCACAGAGAAGGTGCTAGCAGGGAATTCTCTGCCTGCCTTTCCCCAGTGCTCTGCAAGCTCTCCAGGACAACATAAAATCTGGGGCTCTGTGCTTTCTTTCGTTCTGAACAAGTGTTACTGTTTTCTGCACAAAAGCGATTCTGCGAAGCAATGTGAACACTTCTGCTTCCCAGGCACAGAGAAGGTGCTAGCAGGGAATTCTCTGCCTGCCTTTCCCCAGTGCTCTGCAAGCTCTCCAGGACAACAGTAAATCTGGGGCTCTGTGCTTTCTTTTGTTCTGAACAAGTGTTACTGTTTTCTGCACAAAAGCGATTCTGCGAAGCAATGTGAACACTTCTGCTTCCCAGGCACAGAGAAGGTGCTAGCAGGGAATTCTCTGCCTGCCTTTCCCCAGTGCTCTACAAGCTCTCCAGGACAACATAAAATCTGGGGCTCTGTGCTTTCTTTCGTTCTCTACAAGTGTTAGTGTTTTCTGCACAAAAGCGATTCTGCGAAGCAATGTGAACAGGAACAGAGAAGGTGCTAGCAGGGAATTCTCTGGCTGCCTTTCCCCAGTGCTCTGCAAGCTCTCCAGGACAACAGCAAATCTGGGGCTCTGTGCTTTCTTTCGTTCTGAACAAGTGTTACTGTTTTCTGCACAAAAGCGATTCTGCGAAGCAATGTGAACACTTCTGCTTCCCAGGCACAGAGAAGGTGCTAGCAGGGAATTCTCTGCCTGCCTTTCCCCAGTGCTCTGCAAGCTCTCCAGGACAACATAAAATCTGGGGCTCTGTGCTTTCTTTCGTTCTGAACAAGTGTTACTGTTTTCTGCACAAAAACGATTCTGCGAAGCAATGTGAACAGGCACAGAGAAGGTGCTAGCAGGGAATTCTCTGCCTGCCTTTCCCCAGTGCTCTGCAAGCTCTCCAGGACAACAGCAAATCTGGGGCTCTGTGCTTTCATTTGTTCTGAACAAGTGTTACTGTTATTTGCACAAAAACGATTCTGCGAAGCAATGTGAACACTTCTGCTTCCCAGGCACAGAGAAGGTGCTAGCAGGGAATTCTCTGCCTGCCTTTCCCCAGTGCTCTGCAAGCTCTCCAGGACAACAGCAAATCTGGGGCTCAGTGCTTTCTTTCGTTCTGAACAAGTGTTAGTGTTTTCTGCACAAAAGCGATTCTGCGAAGCAATGTGAACACTTCTGCTTCCCAGGCACAGAGAAGGTGCTAGCAGGGAATTCTCTGCCTGCCTTTCCCCAGTGCTCTGCAAGCTCTCCAGGACAACATAAAATCTGGGGCTCTGTGCTTTCTTTTGTTCTGAACAAGTGTTACTGTTTTCTGCACAAAAGCGATTCTGCGAAGCAATGTGAACACTTCTGCTTCCCAGGCACAGAGAAGGTGCTAGCAGGGAATTCTCTGCCTGCCTTTCCCCAGTGCTCTGCAAGCTCTCCAGGACAACATAAAATCTGGGGCTCTGTGCTTTCTTTCGTTCTGAACAAGTGTTACTGTTTTCTGCACAAAAGCGATTCTGCGAAGCAATGTGAACACTTCTGCTTCCCAGGCACAGAGAAGGTGCTAGCAGGGAATTCTCTGCCTGCCTTTCCCCAGTGCTCTGCAAGCTCTCCAGGACAACATAAAATCTGGGGCTCTGTGCTTTCTTTCGTTCTGAACAAGTGTTACTGTTTTCTGCACAAAAGCGATTCTGCAAAGCAATGTGAACACTTCTGCTTCCCAGGCACAGAGAAGGTGCTAGCAGGGAATTCTCTGCCTGCCTTTCCCCAGTGCTCTGCAAGCTCTCCAGGACAACATAAAATCTGGGGCTCTGTGCTTTCTTTCGTTCTGAACAAGTGTTAGTGTTTTCTGCACAAAAGCGATTCTGCGAAGCAATGTGAACACTTCTGCTTCCCAGGCACAGAGAAGGTGCTAGCAGGGAATTCTCTGCCTGCCTTTCCCCAGTGCTCTGCAAGCTCTCCAGGACAACATAAAATCTGGGGCTCTGTGCTTTCTTTCGTTCTGAACAAGTGTTACTGTTTTCTGCACAAAAGCGATTCTGCGAAGCAATGTGAACACTTCTGCTTCCCAGGCACAGAGAAGGTGCTAGCAGGGAATTCTCTGCCTGCCTTTCCCCAGTGCTCTGCAAGCTCTCCAGGACAACATAAAATCTGGGGCTCTGTGCTTTCTTTCGTTCTGAACAAGTGTTACTGTTTTCTGCACAAAAGCGATTCTGCGAAGCAATGTGAACACTTCTGCTTCCCAGGCACAGAGAAGGTGCTAGCAGGGAATTCTCTGCCTGCCTTTCCCCAGTGCTCTGCAAGCTCTCCAGGACAACATAAAATCTGGGGCTCTGTGCTTTCTTTCGTTCTGAACAAGTGTTACTGTTTTCTGCACAAAAGCGATTCTGCGAAGCAATGTGAACACTTCTGCTTCCCAGGCACAGAGAAGGTGCTAGCAGGGAATTCTCTGCCTGCCTTTCCCCAGTGCTCTGCAAGCTCTCCAGGACAACATAAAATCTGGGGCTCTGTGCTTTCTTTCGTTCTGAACAAGTGTTAGTGTTTTCTGCACAAAAGCGATTCTGCGAAGCAATGTGAACACTTCTGCTTCCCAGGCACAGAGAAGGTGCTAGCAGGGAATTCTCTGCCTGCCTTTCCCCAGTGCTCTGCAAGCTCTCCAGGACAACATAAAATCTGGGGCTCTGTGCTTTCTTTCGTTCTGAACAAGTGTTACTGTTTTCTGCACAAAAGCGATTCTGCGAAGCAATGTGAACACTTCTGCTTCCCAGGCACAGAGAAGGTGCTAGCAGGGAATTCTCTGCCTGCCTTTCCCCAGTGCTCTGCAAGCTCTCCAGGACAACATAAAATCTGGGGCTCTGTGCTTTCTTTCGTTCTGAACAAGTGTTACTGTTTTCTGCACAAAAGCGATTCTGCGAAGCAATGTGAACACTTCTGCTTCCCAGGCACAGAGAAGGTGCTAGCAGGGAATTCTCTGCCTGCCTTTCCCCAGTGCTCTGCAAGCTCTCCAGGACAACAAAAAATCTGGGGCTCTGTGCTTTCTTTCGTTCTGAACAAGTGTTACTGTTTTCTGCACAAAAGCGATTCTGCGAAGCAATGTGAACACTTCTGCTTCCCAGGCACAGAGAAGGTGCTAGCAGGGAATTCTCTGCCTGCCTTTCCCCAGTGCTCTGCAAGCTCTCCAGGACAACAGCAAATCTGGGGCTCTGTGCTTTCTTTCGTTCTGAACAAGTGTTACTGTTTTCTGCACAAAAGCGATTCTGCGAAGCAATGTGAACACTTCTGCTTCCCAGGCACAGAGAAGGTGCTAGCAGGGAATTCTCTGCCTGCCTTTCCCCAGTGCTCTGCAAGCTCTCCAGGACAACAGCAAATCTGGGGCTCTGTGCTTTCTTTCGTTCTGAACAAGTGTTAGTGTTTTCTGCACAAAAGCGATTCTGCGAAGCAGTGTGAACAGGCACAGAGAAGGTGCTAGCAGGGAATTCTCTGCCTGCCTTTCCCCAGTGCTCTGCAAGCTCTCCAGGACAACATAAAATCTGGGGCTCTGTGCTTTCTTTCGTTCTCTACAAGTGTTAGTGTTTTCTGCACAAAAGCGATTCTGCGAAGCAATGTGAACACTTCTGCTTCCCAGGCACAGAGAAGGTGCTAGCAGGGAATTCTCTGCCTGCCTTTCCCCAGTGCTCTGCAAGCTCTCCAGGACAACATAAAATCTGGGGCTCTGTGCTTTCTTTTGTTCTGAACAAGTGTTACTGTTTTCTGCACAAAAGCGATTCTGCGAAGCAATGTGAACACTTCTGCTTCCCAGGCACAGAGAAGGTGCTAGCAGGGAATTCTCTGCCTGCCTTTCCCCAGTGCTCTGCAAGCTCTCCAGGACAACATAAAATCTGGGGCTCTGTGCTTTCTTTCGTTCTGAACAAGTGTTACTGTTTTCTGCACAAAAGCGATTCTGCGAAGCAATGTGAACACTTCTGCTTCCCAGGCACAGAGAAGGTGCTAGCAGGGAATTCTCTGCCTGCCTTTCCCCAGTGCTCTGCAAGCTCTCCAGGACAACAGTAAATCTGGGGCTCTGTGCTTTCTTTTGTTCTGAACAAGTGTTACTGTTTTCTGCACAAAAGCGATTCTGCGAAGCAATGTGAACACTTCTGCTTCCCAGGCACAGAGAAGGTGCTAGCAGGGAATTCTCTGCCTGCCTTTCCCCAGTGCTCTACAAGCTCTCCAGGACAACATAAAATCTGGGTCTCTGTGCTTTCTTTCGTTCTCTACAAGTGTTAGTGTTTTCTGCACAAAAGCGATTCTGCGAAGCAATGTGAACAGGAACAGAGAAGGTGCTAGCAGGGAATTCTCTGGCTGCCTTTCCCCAGTGCTCTGCAAGCTCTCCAGGACAACAGCAAATCTGGGGCTCTGTGCTTTCTTTCGTTCTGAACAAGTGTTACTGTTTTCTGCACAAAAGCGATTCTGCGAAGCAATGTGAACACTTCTGCTTCCCAGGCACAGAGAAGGTGCTAGCAGGGAATTCTCTGCCTGCCTTTCCCCAGTGCTCTGCAAGCTCTCCAGGACAACATAAAATCTGGGGCTCTGTGCTTTCTTTCGTTCTGAACAAGTGTTACTGTTTTCTGCACAAAAACGATTCTGCGAAGCAATGTGAACAGGCACAGAGAAGGTGCTAGCAGGGAATTCTCTGCCTGCCTTTCCCCAGTGCTCTGCAAGCTCTCCAGGACAACAGCAAATCTGGGGCTCTGTGCTTTCATTTGTTCTGAACAAGTGTTACTGTTATTTACACAAAAACGATTCTGCGAAGCAATGTGAACACTTCTGCTTCCCAGGCACAGAGAAGGTGCTAGCAGGGAATTCTCTGCCTGCCTTTCCCCAGTGCTCTGCAAGCTCTCCAGGACAACAGCAAATCTGGGGCTCAGTGCTTTCTTTCGTTCTGAACAAGTGTTAGTGTTTTCTGCACAAAAGCGATTCTGCGAAGCAATGTGAACACTTCTGCTTCCCAGGCACAGAGAAGGTGCTAGCAGGGAATTCTCTGCCTGCCTTTCCCCAGTGCTCTGCAAGCTCTCCAGGACAACATAAAATCTGGGGCTCTGTGCTTTCTTTTGTTCTGAACAAGTGTTACTGTTTTCTGCACAAAAGCGATTCTGCGAAGCAATGTGAACACTTCTGCTTCCCAGGCACAGAGAAGGTGCTAGCAGGGAATTCTCTGCCTGCCTTTCCCCAGTGCTCTGCAAGCTCTCCAGGACAACATAAAATCTGGGGCTCTGTGCTTTCTTTCGTTCTGAACAAGTGTTACTGTTTTCTGCACAAAAGCGATTCTGCGAAGCAATGTGAACACTTCTGCTTCCCAGGCACAGAGAAGGTGCTAGCAGGGAATTCTCTGCCTGCCTTTCCCCAGTGCTCTGCAAGCTCTCCAGGACAACAAAAAATCTGGGGCTCTGTGCTTTCTTTCGTTCTGAACAAGTGTTACTGTTTTCTGCACAAAAGCGATTCTGCGAAGCAATGTGAACACTTCTGCTTCCCAGGCACAGAGAAGGTGCTAGCAGGGAATTCTCTGCCTGCCTTTCCCCAGTGCTCTGCAAGCTCTCCAGGACAACAGCAAATCTGGGGCTCTGTGCTTTCTTTCGTTCTGAACAAGTGTTACTGTTTTCTGCACAAAAGCGATTCTGCGAAGCAATGTGAACACTTCTGCTTCCCAGGCACAGAGAAGGTGCTAGCAGGGAATTCTCTGCCTGCCTTTCCCCAGTGCTCTGCAAGCTCTCCAGGACAACAGCAAATCTGGGGCTCTGTGCTTTCTTTCGTTCTGAACAAGTGTTAGTGTTTTCTGCACAAAAGCGATTCTGCGAAGCAGTGTGAACAGGCACAGAGAAGGTGCTAGCAGGGAATTCTCTGCCTGCCTTTCCCCAGTGCTCTGCAAGCTCTCCAGGACAACATAAAATCTGGGGCTCTGTGCTTTCTTTCGTTCTCTACAAGTGTTAGTGTTTTCTGCACAAAAGCGATTCTGCGAAGCAATGTGAACACTTCTGCTTCCCAGGCACAGAGAAGGTGCTAGCAGGGAATTCTCTGCCTGCCTTTCCCCAGTGCTCTGCAAGCTCTCCAGGACAACATAAAATCTGGGGCTCTGTGCTTTCTTTTGTTCTGAACAAGTGTTACTGTTTTCTGCACAAAAGCGATTCTGCGAAGCAATGTGAACACTTCTGCTTCCCAGGCACAGAGAAGGTGCTAGCAGGGAATTCTCTGCCTGCCTTTCCCCAGTGCTCTGCAAGCTCTCCAGGACAACATAAAATCTGGGGCTCTGTGCTTTCTTTCGTTCTGAACAAGTGTTACTGTTTTCTGCACAAAAGCGATTCTGCGAAGCAATGTGAACACTTCTGCTTCCCAGGCACAGAGAAGGTGCTAGCAGGGAATTCTCTGCCTGCCTTTCCCCAGTGCTCTGCAAGCTCTCCAGGACAACAGTAAATCTGGGGCTCTGTGCTTTCTTTTGTTCTGAACAAGTGTTACTGTTTTCTGCACAAAAGCGATTCTGCGAAGCAATGTGAACACTTCTGCTTCCCAGGCACAGAGAAGGTGCTAGCAGGGAATTCTCTGCCTGCCTTTCCCCAGTGCTCTACAAGCTCTCCAGGACAACATAAAATCTGGGGCTCTGTGCTTTCTTTCCTTCTCTACAAGTGTTAGTGTTTTCTGCACAAAAGCGATTCTGCGAAGCAATGTGAACAGGAACAGAGAAGGTGCTAGCAGGGAATTCTCTGGCTGCCTTTCCCCAGTGCTCTGCAAGCTCTCCAGGACAACAGCAAATCTGGGGCTCTGTGCTTTCTTTCGTTCTGAACAAGTGTTAGTGTTTTCTGCACAAAAGCGATTCTGCGAAGCAATGTGAACACTTCTGCTTCCCAGGCACAGAGAAGGTGCTAGCAGGGAATTCTCTGCCTGCCTTTCCCCAGTGCTCTGCAAGCTCTCCAGGACAACATAAAATCTGGGGCTCTGTGCTTTCTTTCGTTCTGAACAAGTGTTACTGTTTTCTGCACAAAAACGATTCTGCGAAGCAATGTGAACAGGCACAGAGAAGGTGCTAGCAGGGAATTCTCTGCCTGCCTTTCCCCAGTGCTCTGCAAGCTCTCCAGGACAACAGCAAATCTGGGGCTCTGTGCTTTCATTTGTTCTGAACAAGTGTTACTGTTATTTACACAAAAACGATTCTGCGAAGCAATGTGAACACTTCTGCTTCCCAGGCACAGAGAAGGTGCTAGCAGGGAATTCTCTGCCTGCCTTTCCCCAGTGCTCTGCAAGCTCTCCAGGACAACAGCAAATCTGGGGCTCAGTGCTTTCTTTCGTTCTGAACAAGTGTTAGTGTTTTCTGCACAAAAGCGATTCTGCGAAGCAATGTGAACACTTCTGCTTCCCAGGCACAGAGAAGGTGCTAGCAGGGAATTCTCTGCCTGCCTTTCCCCAGTGCTCTGCAAGCTCTCCAGGACAACATAAAATCTGGGGCTCTGTGCTTTCTTTTGTTCTGAACAAGTGTTACTGTTTTCTGCACAAAAGCGATTCTGCGAAGCAATGTGAACACTTCTGCTTCCCAGGCACAGAGAAGGTGCTAGCAGGGAATTCTCTGCCTGCCTTTCCCCAGTGCTCTGCAAGCTCTCCAGGACAACATAAAATCTGGGGCTCTGTGCTTTCTTTCGTTCTGAACAAGTGTTACTGTTTTCTGCACAAAAGCGATTCTGCAAAGCAATGTGAACACTTCTGCTTCCCAGGCACAGAGAAGGTGCTAGCAGGGAATTCTCTGCCTGCCTTTCCCCAGTGCTCTGCAAGCTCTCCAGGACAACATAAAATCTGGGGCTCTGTGCTTTCTTTCGTTCTGAACAAGTGTTACTGTTTTCTGCACAAAAGCGATTCTGCGAAGCAATGTGAACACTTCTGCTTCCCAGGCACAGAGAAGGTGCTAGCAGGGAATTCTCTGCCTGCCTTTCCCCAGTGCTCTGCAAGCTCTCCAGGACAACATAAAATCTGGGGCTCTGTGCTTTCTTTCGTTCTGAACAAGTGTTAGTGTTTTCTGCACAAAAGCGATTCTGCGAAGCAATGTGAACACTTCTGCTTCCCAGGCACAGAGAAGGTGCTAGCAGGGAATTCTCTGCCTGCCTTTCCCCAGTGCTCTGCAAGCTCTCCAGGACAACATAAAATCTGGGGCTCTGTGCTTTCTTTCGTTCTGAACAAGTGTTACTGTTTTCTGCACAAAAGCGATTCTGCGAAGCAATGTGAACACTTCTGCTTCCCAGGCACAGAGAAGGTGCTAGCAGGGAATTCTCTGCCTGCCTTTCCCCAGTGCTCTGCAAGCTCTCCAGGACAACATAAAATCTGGGGCTCTGTGCTTTCTTTCGTTCTGAACAAGTGTTACTGTTTTCTGCACAAAAGCGATTCTGCGAAGCAATGTGAACACTTCTGCTTCCCAGGCACAGAGAAGGTGCTAGCAGGGAATTCTCTGCCTGCCTTTCCCCAGTGCTCTGCAAGCTCTCCAGGACAACAGCAAATCTGGGGCTCTGTGATTCCTTTCGTTCTGAACAAGTGTTAGTGTTTTCTGCACAAAAGCGATTTGCGAAGCAGTGTGAACAGGCACAGAGAAGGTGCTAGCAGGGAATTCTCTGCCTGCCTTTCCCCAGTGCTCTGCAAGCTCTCCAGGACAACATAAAATCTGGGGCTCTGTGCTTTCTTTCGTTCTCTACAAGTGTTAGTGTTTTCTGCACAAAAGCGATTCTGCGAAGCAATGTGAACACTTCTGCTTCCCAGGCACAGAGAAGGTGCTAGCAGGGAATTCTCTGCCTGCCTTTCCCCAGTGCTCTGCAAGCTCTCCAGGACAACATAAAATCTGGGGCTCTGTGCTTTCTTTCGTTCTCTACAAGTGTTAGTGTTTTCTGCACAAAAGCGATTCTGCGAAGCAATGTGAACACTTCTGCTTCCCAGGCACAGAGAAGGTGCTAGCAGGGAATTCTCTGCCTGCCTTTCCCCAGTGCTCTGCAAGCTCTCCAGGACAACATAAAATCTGGGGCTCTGTGCTTTCTTTCGTTCTGAACAAGTGTTACTGTTTTCTGCACAAAAGCGATTCTGCGAAGCAATGTGAACACTTCTGCTTCCCAGGCACAGAGAAGGTGCTAGCAGGGAATTCTCTGCCTGCCTTTCCCCAGTGCTCTGCAAGCTCTCCAGGACAACAGTAAATCTGGGGCTCTGTGCTTTCTTTTGTTCTGAACAAGTGTTACTGTTTTCTGCACAAAAGCGATTCTGCGAAGCAATGTGAACACTTCTGCTTCCCAGGCACAGAGAAGGTGCTAGCAGGGAATTCTCTGCCTGCCTTTCCCCAGTGCTCTAC
The DNA here is from genome assembly GCF_047716275.1 of Strix uralensis. NCBI lineage: Eukaryota > Metazoa > Chordata > Aves > Strigiformes > Strigidae > Strix > Strix uralensis. The sequence goes on from NW_027437059.1 coordinate 25,576, forward strand.
AAGCTCTCCAGGACAACATAAAATCTGGGGCTCTGTGCTTTCTTTCGTTCTCTACAAGTGTTAGTGTTTTCTGCACAAAAGCGATTCTGCGAAGCAATGTGAACAGGAACAGAGAAGGTGCTAGCAGGGAATTCTCTGGCTGCCTTTCCCCAGTGCTCTGCAAGCTCTCCAGGACAACAGCAAATCTGGGGCTCTGTGCTTTCTTTCGTTCTGAACAAGTGTTACTGTTTTCTGCACAAAAGCGATTCTGCGAAGCAATGTGAACACTTCTGCTTCCCAGGCACAGAGAAGGTGCTAGCAGGGAATTCTCTGCCTGCCTTTCCCCAGTGCTCTGCAAGCTCTCCAGGACAACATAAAATCTGGGGCTCTGTGCTTTCTTTCGTTCTGAACAAGTGTTACTGTTTTCTGCACAAAAACGATTCTGCGAAGCAATGTGAACAGGCACAGAGAAGGTGCTAGCAGGGAATTCTCTGCCTGCCTTTCCCCAGTGCTCTGCAAGCTCTCCAGGACAACAGCAAATCTGGGGCTCTGTGCTTTCATTTGTTCTGAACAAGTGTTACTGTTATTTGCACAAAAACGATTCTGCGAAGCAATGTGAACACTTCTGCTTCCCAGGCACAGAGAAGGTGCTAGCAGGGAATTCTCTGCCTGCCTTTCCCCAGTGCTCTGCAAGCTCTCCAGGACAACATAAAATCTGGGGCTCTGTGCTTTCTTTCGTTCTGAACAAGTGTTACTGTTTTCTGCACAAAAACGATTCTGCGAAGCAATGTGAACAGGCACAGAGAAGGTGCTAGCAGGGAATTCTCTGCCTGCCTTTCCCCAGTGCTCTGCAAGCTCTCCAGGACAACATAAAATCTGGGGCTCTGTGCTTTCTTTTGTTCTGAACAAGTGTTACTGTTTTCTGCACAAAAGCGATTCTGCGAAGCAATGTGAACACTTCTGCTTCCCAGGCACAGAGAAGGTGCTAGCAGGGAATTCTCTGCCTGCCTTTCCCCAGTGCTCTGCAAGCTCTCCAGGACAACATAAAATCTGGGGCTCTGTGCTTTCTTTCGTTCTGAACAAGTGTTACTGTTTTCTGCACAAAAGCGATTCTGCGAAGCAATGTGAACACTTCTGCTTCCCAGGCACAGAGAAGGTGCTAGCAGGGAATTCTCTGCCTGCCTTTCCCCAGTGCTCTGCAAGCTCTCCAGGACAACATAAAATCTGGGGCTCTGTGCTTTCTTTCGTTCTGAACAAGTGTTACTGTTTTCTGCACAAAAGCGATTCTGCAAAGCAATGTGAACACTTCTGCTTCCCAGGCACAGAGAAGGTGCTAGCAGGGAATTCTCTGCCTGCCTTTCCCCAGTGCTCTGCAAGCTCTCCAGGACAACATAAAATCTGGGGCTCTGTGCTTTCTTTCGTTCTGAACAAGTGTTAGTGTTTTCTGCACAAAAGCGATTCTGCGAAGCAATGTGAACACTTCTGCTTCCCAGGCACAGAGAAGGTGCTAGCAGGGAATTCTCTGCCTGCCTTTCCCCAGTGCTCTGCAAGCTCTCCAGGACAACATAAAATCTGGGGCTCTGTGCTTTCTTTCGTTCTGAACAAGTGTTACTGTTTTCTGCACAAAAGTGATTCTGCGAAGCAATGTGAACACTTCTGCTTCCCAGGCACAGAGAAGGTGCTAGCAGGGAATTCTCTGCCTGCCTTTCCCCAGTGCTCTGCAAGCTCTCCAGGACAACATAAAATCTGGGGCTCTGTGCTTTCTTTCGTTCTGAACAAGTGTTACTGTTTTCTGCACAAAAGCGATTCTGCGAAGCAATGTGAACACTTCTGCTTCCCAGGCACAGAGAAGGTGCTAGCAGGGAATTCTCTGCCTGCCTTTCCCCAGTGCTCTGCAAGCTCTCCAGGACAACATAAAATCTGGGGCTCTGTGCTTTCTTTCGTTCTGAACAAGTGTTACTGTTTTCTGCACAAAAGCGATTCTGCGAAGCAATGTGAACACTTCTGCTTCCCAGGCACAGAGAAGGTGCTAGCAGGGAATTCTCTGCCTGCCTTTCCCCAGTGCTCTGCAAGCTCTCCAGGACAACATAAAATCTGGGGCTCTGTGCTTTCTTTTGTTCTGAACAAGTGTTACTGTTTTCTGCACAAAAGCGATTCTGCGAAGCAATGTGAACACTTCTGCTTCCCAGGCACAGAGAAGGTGCTAGCAGGGAATTCTCTGCCTGCCTTTCCCCAGTGCTCTGCAAGCTCTCCAGGACAACATAAAATCTGGGGCTCTGTGCTTTCTTTCGTTCTGAACAAGTGTTAGTGTTTTCTGCACAAAAGCGATTCTGCGAAGCAATGTGAACACTTCTGCTTCCCAGGCACAGAGAAGGTGCTAGCAGGGAATTCTCTGCCTGCCTTTCCCCAGTGCTCTGCAAGCTCTCCAGGACAACATAAAATCTGGGGCTCTGTGCTTTCTTTCGTTCTGAACAAGTGTTAGTGTTTTCTGCACAAAAGCGATTCTGCGAAGCAATGTGAACACTTCTGCTTCCCAGGCACAGAGAAGGTGCTAGCAGGGAATTCTCTGCCTGCCTTTCCCCAGTGCTCTGCAAGCTCTCCAGGACAACAGCAAATCTGGGGCTCTGTGCTTTCTTTCGTTCTGAACAAGTGTTACTGTTTTCTGCACAAAAGCGATTCTGCGAAGCAATGTGAACACTTCTGCTTCCCAGGCACAGAGAAGGTGCTAGCAGGGAATTCTCTGCCTGCCTTTCCCCAGTGCTCTGCAAGCTCTCCAGGACAACAGCAAATCTGGGGCTCTGTGATTCCTTTCGTTCTGAACAAGTGTTAGTGTTTTCTGCACAAAAGCGATTTGCGAAGCAGTGTGAACAGGCACAGAGAAGGTGCTAGCAGGGAATTCTCTGCCTGCCTTTCCCCAGTGCTCTGCAAGCTCTCCAGGACAACATAAAATCTGGGGCTCTGTGCTTTCTTTCGTTCTCTACAAGTGTTAGTGTTTTCTGCACAAAAGCGATTCTGCGAAGCAATGTGAACACTTCTGCTTCCCAGGCACAGAGAAGGTGCTAGCAGGGAATTCTCTGCCTGCCTTTCCCCAGTGCTCTGCAAGCTCTCCAGGACAACATAAAATCTGGGGCTCTGTGCTTTCTTTTGTTCTGAACAAGTGTTACTGTTTTCTGCACAAAAGCGATTCTGCGAAGCAATGTGAACACTTCTGCTTCCCAGGCACAGAGAAGGTGCTAGCAGGGAATTCTCTGCCTGCCTTTCCCCAGTGCTCTGCAAGCTCTCCAGGACAACATAAAATCTGGGGCTCTGTGCTTTCTTTCGTTCTGAACAAGTGTTACTGTTTTCTGCACAAAAGCGATTCTGCGAAGCAATGTGAACACTTCTGCTTCCCAGGCACAGAGAAGGTGCTAGCAGGGAATTCTCTGCCTGCCTTTCCCCAGTGCTCTGCAAGCTCTCCAGGACAACAGTAAATCTGGGGCTCTGTGCTTTCTTTTGTTCTGAACAAGTGTTACTGTTTTCTGCACAAAAGCGATTCTGCGAAGCAATGTGAACACTTCTGCTTCCCAGGCACAGAGAAGGTGCTAGCAGGGAATTCTCTGCCTGCCTTTCCCCAGTGCTCTACAAGCTCTCCAGGACAACATAAAATCTGGGGCTCTGTGCTTTCTTTCGTTCTCTACAAGTGTTAGTGTTTTCTGCACAAAAGCGATTCTGCGAAGCAATGTGAACAGGAACAGAGAAGGTGCTAGCAGGGAATTCTCTGGCTGCCTTTCCCCAGTGCTCTGCAAGCTCTCCAGGACAACAGCAAATCTGGGGCTCTGTGCTTTCTTTCGTTCTGAACAAGTGTTACTGTTTTCTGCACAAAAGCGATTCTGCGAAGCAATGTGAACACTTCTGCTTCCCAGGCACAGAGAAGGTGCTAGCAGGGAATTCTCTGCCTGCCTTTCCCCAGTGCTCTGCAAGCTCTCCAGGACAACATAAAATCTGGGGCTCTGTGCTTTCTTTCGTTCTGAACAAGTGTTACTGTTTTCTGCACAAAAACGATTCTGCGAAGCAATGTGAACAGGCACAGAGAAGGTGCTAGCAGGGAATTCTCTGCCTGCCTTTCCCCAGTGCTCTGCAAGCTCTCCAGGACAACAGCAAATCTGGGGCTCTGTGCTTTCATTTGTTCTGAACAAGTGTTACTGTTATTTGCACAAAAACGATTCTGCGAAGCAATGTGAACACTTCTGCTTCCCAGGCACAGAGAAGGTGCTAGCAGGGAATTCTCTGCCTGCCTTTCCCCAGTGCTCTGCAAGCTCTCCAGGACAACAGCAAATCTGGGGCTCAGTGCTTTCTTTCGTTCTGAACAAGTGTTAGTGTTTTCTGCACAAAAGCGATTCTGCGAAGCAATGTGAACACTTCTGCTTCCCAGGCACAGAGAAGGTGCTAGCAGGGAATTCTCTGCCTGCCTTTCCCCAGTGCTCTGCAAGCTCTCCAGGACAACATAAAATCTGGGGCTCTGTGCTTTCTTTTGTTCTGAACAAGTGTTACTGTTTTCTGCACAAAAGCGATTCTGCGAAGCAATGTGAACACTTCTGCTTCCCAGGCACAGAGAAGGTGCTAGCAGGGAATTCTCTGCCTGCCTTTCCCCAGTGCTCTGCAAGCTCTCCAGGACAACATAAAATCTGGGGCTCTGTGCTTTCTTTCGTTCTGAACAAGTGTTACTGTTTTCTGCACAAAAGCGATTCTGCGAAGCAATGTGAACACTTCTGCTTCCCAGGCACAGAGAAGGTGCTAGCAGGGAATTCTCTGCCTGCCTTTCCCCAGTGCTCTGCAAGCTCTCCAGGACAACATAAAATCTGGGGCTCTGTGCTTTCTTTCGTTCTGAACAAGTGTTACTGTTTTCTGCACAAAAGCGATTCTGCAAAGCAATGTGAACACTTCTGCTTCCCAGGCACAGAGAAGGTGCTAGCAGGGAATTCTCTGCCTGCCTTTCCCCAGTGCTCTGCAAGCTCTCCAGGACAACATAAAATCTGGGGCTCTGTGCTTTCTTTCGTTCTGAACAAGTGTTAGTGTTTTCTGCACAAAAGCGATTCTGCGAAGCAATGTGAACACTTCTGCTTCCCAGGCACAGAGAAGGTGCTAGCAGGGAATTCTCTGCCTGCCTTTCCCCAGTGCTCTGCAAGCTCTCCAGGACAACATAAAATCTGGGGCTCTGTGCTTTCTTTCGTTCTGAACAAGTGTTACTGTTTTCTGCACAAAAGTGATTCTGCGAAGCAATGTGAACACTTCTGCTTCCCAGGCACAGAGAAGGTGCTAGCAGGGAATTCTCTGCCTGCCTTTCCCCAGTGCTCTGCAAGCTCTCCAGGACAACATAAAATCTGGGGCTCTGTGCTTTCTTTCGTTCTGAACAAGTGTTACTGTTTTCTGCACAAAAGCGATTCTGCGAAGCAATGTGAACACTTCTGCTTCCCAGGCACAGAGAAGGTGCTAGCAGGGAATTCTCTGCCTGCCTTTCCCCAGTGCTCTGCAAGCTCTCCAGGACAACAGCAAATCTGGGGCTCTGTGCTTTCTTTCGTTCTGAACAAGTGTTACTGTTTTCTGCACAAAAGCGATTCTGCGAAGCAATGTGAACACTTCTGCTTCCCAGGCACAGAGAAGGTGCTAGCAGGGAATTCTCTGCCTGCCTTTCCCCAGTGCTCTGCAAGCTCTCCAGGACAACATAAAATCTGGGGCTCTGTGCTTTCTTTTGTTCTGAACAAGTGTTACTGTTTTCTGCACAAAAGCGATTCTGCGAAGCAATGTGAACACTTCTGCTTCCCAGGCACAGAGAAGGTGCTAGCAGGGAATTCTCTGCCTGCCTTTCCCCAGTGCTCTGCAAGCTCTCCAGGACAACATAAAATCTGGGGCTCTGTGCTTTCTTTCGTTCTGAACAAGTGTTACTGTTTTCTGCACAAAAGCGATTCTGCGAAGCAATGTGAACACTTCTGCTTCCCAGGCACAGAGAAGGTGCTAGCAGGGAATTCTCTGCCTGCCTTTCCCCAGTGCTCTGCAAGCTCTCCAGGACAACATAAAATCTGGGGCTCTGTGCTTTCTTTCGTTCTGAACAAGTGTTACTGTTTTCTGCACAAAAGCGAGTCTGCGAAGCAATGTGAACACTTCTGCTTCCCAGGCACAGAGAAGGTGCTAGCAGGGAATTCTCTGCCTGCCTTTCCCCAGTGCTCTGCAAGCTCTCCAGGACAACATAAAATCTGGGGCTCTGTGCTTTCTTTCGTTCTGAACAAGTGTTACTGTTTTCTGCACAAAAGCGATTCTGCAAAGCAATGTGAACACTTCTGCTTCCCAGGCACAGAGAAGGTGCTAGCAGGGAATTCTCTGCCTGCCTTTCCCCAGTGCTCTGCAAGCTCTCCAGGACAACAAAAAATCTGGGGCTCTGTGCTTTCTTTCGTTCTGAACAAGTGTTACTGTTTTCTGCACAAAAGCGATTCTGCGAAGCAATGTGAACACTTCTGCTTCCCAGGCACAGAGAAGGTGCTAGCAGGGAATTCTCTGCCTGCCTTTCCCCAGTGCTCTGCAAGCTCTCCAGGACAACAGCAAATCTGGGGCTCTGTGCTTTCTTTCGTTCTGAACAAGTGTTACTGTTTTCTGCACAAAAGCGATTCTGCGAAGCAATGTGAACACTTCTGCTTCCCAGGCACAGAGAAGGTGCTAGCAGGGAATTCTCTGCCTGCCTTTCCCCAGTGCTCTGCAAGCTCTCCAGGACAACATAAAATCTGGGGCTCTGTGCTTTCTTTCGTTCTGAACAAGTGTTACTGTTTTCTGCACAAAAGCGATTCTGCCAAGCAATGTGAACACTTCTGCTTCCCAGGCACAGAGAAGGTGCTAGCAGGGAATTCTCTGCCTGCCTTTCCCCAGTGCTCTGCAAGCTCTCCAGGACAACATAAAATCTGGGGCTCTGTGCTTTCTTTCGTTCTGAACAAGTGTTACTGTTTTCTGCACAAAAGCGATTCTGCGAAGCAATGTGAACACTTCTGCTTCCCAGGCACAGAGAAGGTGCTAGCAGGGAATTCTCTGCCTGCCTTTCCCCAGTGCTCTGCAAGCTCTCCAGGACAACAAAAAATCTGGGGCTCTGTGCTTTCTTTCGTTCTGAACAAGTGTTACTGTTTTCTGCACAAAAGCGATTCTGCGAAGCAATGTGAACACTTCTGCTTCCCAGGCACAGAGAAGGTGCTAGCAGGGAATTCTCTGCCTGCCTTTCCCCAGTGCTCTGCAAGCTCTCCAGGACAACATAAAATCTGGGGCTCTGTGCTTTCTTTCGTTCTGAACAAGTGTTACTGTTTTCTGCACAAAAGCGATTCTGCGAAGCAATGTGAACACTTCTGCTTCCCAGGCACAGAGAAGGTGCTAGCAGGGAATTCTCTGCCTGCCTTTCCCCAGTGCTCTGCAAGCTCTCCAGGACAACATAAAATCTGGGGCTCTGTGCTTTCTTTCGTTCTGAACAAGTGTTACTGTTTTCTGCACAAAAGCGATTCTGCGAAGCAATGTGAACACTTCTGCTTCCCAGGCACAGAGAAGGTGCTAGCAGGGAATTCTCTGCCTGCCTTTCCCCAGTGCTCTGCAAGCTCTCCAGGACAACATAAAATCTGGGGCTCTGTGCTTTCTTTCGTTCTGAACAAGTGTTACTGTTTTCTGCACAAAAGCGATTCTGCGAAGCAATGTGAACACTTCTGCTTCCCAGGCACAGAGAAGGTGCTAGCAGGGAATTCTCTGCCTGCCTTTCCCCAGTGCTCTGCAAGCTCTCCAGGACAACATAAAATCTGGGGCTCTGTGCTTTCTTTCGTTCTGAACAAGTGTTAGTGTTTTCTGCACAAAAGCGATTCTGCGAAGCAATGTGAACACTTCTGCTTCCCAGGCACAGAGAAGGTGCTAGCAGGGAATTCTCTGCCTGCCTTTCCCCAGTGCTCTGCAAGCTCTCCAGGACAACAGCAAATCTGGGGCTCTGTGCTTTCTTTCGTTCTGAACAAGTGTTACTGTTTTCTGCACAAAAGCGATTCTGCGAAGCAATGTGAACACTTCTGCTTCCCAGGCACAGAGAAGGTGCTAGCAGGGAATTCTCTGCCTGCCTTTCCCCAGTGCTCTGCAAGCTCTCCAGGACAACATAAAATCTGGGGCTCTGTGCTTTCTTTCGTTCTGAACAAGTGTTACTGTTTTCTGCACAAAAGCGATTCTGCGAAGCAATGGGAACACTTCTGCTTCCCAGGCACAGAGAAGGTGCTAGCAGGGAATTCTCTGCCTGCCTTTCCCCAGTGCTCTGCAAGCTCTCCAGGACAACATAAAATCTGGGGCTCTGTGCTTTCTTTCGTTCTGAACAAGTGTTACTGTTTTCTGCACAAAAGCGATTCTGCGAAGCAATGTGAACACTTCTGCTTCCCAGGCACAGAGAAGGTGCTAGCAGGGAATTCTCTGCCTGCCTTTCCCCAGTGCTCTGCAAGCTCTCCAGGACAACATAAAATCTGGGGCTCTGTGCTTTCTTTCGTTCTGAACAAGTGTTACTGTTTTCTGCACAAAAGCGATTCTGCGAAGCAATGTGAACACTTCTGCTTCCCAGGCACAGAGAAGGTGCTAGCAGGGAATTCTCTGCCTGCCTTTCCCCAGTGCTCTGCAAGCTCTCCAGGACAACATAAAATCTGGGGCTCTGTGCTTTCTTTCGTTCTGAACAAGTGTTACTGTTTTCTGCACAAAAGCGATTCTGCGAAGCAATGTGAACACTTCTGCTTCCCAGGCACAGAGAAGGTGCTAGCAGGGAATTCTCTGCCTGCCTTTCCCCAGTGCTCTGCAAGCTCTCCAGGACAACATAAAATCTGGGGCTCTGTGCTTTCTTTCGTTCTGAACAAGTGTTACTGTTTTCTGCACAAAAGCGATTCTGCGAAGCAATGTGAACACTTCTGCTTCCCAGGCACAGAGAAGGTGCTAGCAGGGAATTCTCTGCCTGCCTTTCCCCAGTGCTCTGCAAGCTCTCCAGGACAACATAAAATCTGGGGCTCTGTGCTTTCTTTCGTTCTGAACAAGTGTTACTGTTTTCTGCACAAAAGCGATTCTGCGAAGCAATGTGAACACTTCTGCTTCCCAGGCACAGAGAAGGTGCTAGCAGGGAATTCTCTGCCTGCCTTTCCCCAGTGCTCTGCAAGCTCTCCAGGACAACAGCAAATCTGGGGCTCTGTGCTTTCTTTCGTTCTGAACAAGTGTTACTGTTTTCTGCACAAAAGCGATTCTGCGAAGCAATGTGAACACTTCTGCTTCCCAGGCACAGAGAAGGTGCTAGCAGGGAATTCTCTGCCTGCCTTTCCCCAGTGCTCTGCAAGCTCTCCAGGACAACATAAAATCTGGGGCTCTGTGCTTTCTTTCGTTCTGAACAAGTGTTACTGTTTTCTGCACAAAAGCGATTCTGCGAAGCAATGTGAACACTTCTGCTTCCCAGGCACAGAGAAGGTGCTAGCAGGGAATTCTCTGCCTGCCTTTCCCCAGTGCTCTGCAAGCTCTCCAGGACAACATAAAATCTGGGGCTCTGTGCTTTCTTTCGTTCTGAACAAGTGTTACTGTTTTCTGCACAAAAGCGATTCTGCGAAGCAATGTGAACACTTCTGCTTCCCAGGCACAGAGAAGGTGCTAGCAGGGAATTCTCTGCCTGCCTTTCCCCAGTGCTCTGCAAGCTCTCCAGGACAACATAAAATCTGGGGCTCTGTGCTTTCTTTCGTTCTGAACAAGTGTTACTGTTTTCTGCACAAAAGCGATTCTGCGAAGCAATGTGAACACTTCTGCTTCCCAGGCACAGAGAAGGTGCTAGCAGGGAATTCTCTGCCTGCCTTTCCCCAGTGCTCTGCAAGCTCTCCAGGACAACATAAAATCTGGGGCTCTGTGCTTTCTTTCGTTCTGAACAAGTGTTACTGTTTTCTGCACAAAAGCGATTCTGCGAAGCAATGTGAACACTTCTGCTTCCCAGGCACAGAGAAGGTGCTAGCAGGGAATTCTCTGCCTGCCTTTCCCCAGTGCTCTGCAAGCTCTCCAGGACAACATAAAATCTGGGGCTCTGTGCTTTCTTTCGTTCTGAACAAGTGTTACTGTTTTCTGCACAAAAGCGATTCTGCGAAGCAATGTGAACACTTCTGCTTCCCAGGCACAGAGAAGGTGCTAGCAGGGAATTCTCTGCCTGCCTTTCCCCAGTGCTCTGCAAGCTCTCCAGGACAACATAAAATCTGGGGCTCTGTGCTTTCTTTCGTTCTGAACAAGTGTTACTGTTTTCTGCACAAAAGCGATTCTGCGAAGCAATGTGAACACTTCTGCTTCCCAGGCACAGAGAAGGTGCTAGCAGGGAATTCTCTGCCTGCCTTTCCCCAGTGCTCTGCAAGCTCTCCAGGACAACACAAAATCTGGGGCTCTGTGCTTTCTTTCGTTCTGAACAAGTGTTACTGTTTTCTGCACAAAAGCGATTCTGCGAAGCAATGTGAACACTTCTGCTTCCCAGGCACAGAGAAGGTGCTAGCAGGGAATTCTCTGCCTGCCTTTCCCCAGTGCTCTGCAAGCTCTCCAGGACAACATAAAATCTGGGGCTCTGTGCTTTCTTTCGTTCTGAACAAGTGTTACTGTTTTCTGCACAAAAGCGATTCTGCGAAGCAATGTGAACACTTCTGCTTCCCAGGCACAGAGAAGGTGCTAGCAGGGAATTCTCTGCCTGCCTTTCCCCAGTGCTCTGCAAGCTCTCCAGGACAAC
>NW_027437060.1:0-36299 GCF_047716275.1 Strix uralensis
CACACATGTGCACACGCATGTACATATGGACCTGTACACGTGTATATATGCACACACATGTGCACACACATGTACATATGGACCTGTACACGTGTATATATGCACACACATGTGCACACACATGTACATATGGACCTGTACACGTGTATATACGCACACACACGTGCACACACACACACAAACACGCCTACACACAGGTCCAGACACACACACGCGTGTGTACATACAGAGGCACATGCACTGTCCGTGTGCACGCGTGTACGTGTACAGACGTGTGCAGACACACAGACGTGTGCACACGCGTGTCCGTACGGGGCCTCACACACGTGTGCGTGGACAGACAGACACACGCGTGTACCCGCAGCCGTACACGCACCCACACGCGTGTCCATGCCCACACGCGTGTCCGCACACGCCGGCTCTCCCTCTGTCCGTCCGTCCTGCAGCATCCCCAGCGCCCCCCCCACCCCCCCGTCCGTCTGTCCGTCCGCCCCCCCCAGCCCCCCCATGTCCGTCCGTCTGTCCCGCCTGCACTCAGCTTCACACCCCCCCCCCAGGGTCCGTCTGTCCGCCCCCCCCATGTCCGTCTGTCCGTCCGTCCCACCTGTGTCATCTCCCCCCCACCCCGTGACCCCCCCATGTCCGTCCGTCTGTCCCACCTGCCCCCCCCCACCCCGCCCTGTGCCCCCCCCCAGGCTCTGTCCGTCTGTCCGTCTGTCCGCCCCCCCAGCCCTCCCCAGCCCCCGCTCAGCGTCCGTCTGTCCGTCTGTCCACCCCCCCCCAGCCCCGTGACCCCCCCATGTCCGTCCGTCTGTCCCACCTGCCCCCCCCCCGCCCTGTGCCCCCCCCAGGCTCTGTCCGTCCGTCCGTCCGTCCCGCCTGCACCCAGCCCCCCCCAGCCCCCCTTCAGCGTCCCTCTGTCCGTCTGTCCGTCCGTCCATCCTGTCCGCCCCCCCAGCCCCCCCCAGCCCCTCCTCAGCGTCCGTCTGTCCGTCTGTCCGGCCCCCCCCAGCCCCGTGACCCCCCCATGTCCGTCCGTCTGTCCCGCCTGCACCCAGCCCCCCCCCAGCCCCCCCCCAGCGTCCGTCTGTCCGTCTGTCCGCCCCCCCAGCCCCCCCTCAGCGTCAGTCTGTCCGTCTGTCCACCCCCCCCCAGCCCCGTGACCCCCCCATGTCCGTCCGTCTGTCCCACCTGCCCCCCCCCCGCCCTGTGCCCCCCCTCAGGCTCTGTCCGTCTGTCCGTCCATCCTGCCTGCACCCAGCCCCCCCCAGCCCCCCCCTCAGCGTCCGTCTGTCCGCCCCCCCAGCCCCCCCATGTCCGTCCGTCTGTCCCACCTGCCCCCCCCCCCGCCCTGTGCCCCCCCCCAGGCTCTGTCCGTCCGTCGGTCCGTCCCGCCTGCACCCAGGTTCACCCCGTCCGTCCGTCCGTCTGTCCGGGCTCGCCTCCAGCCCCCCCCCGCCGCTGCGGTCGGCCTGGGCCTGCCCCGACCGGGGGCATTTGCGTCAAAGCCGCCCCCCCCCCACCCCCCCGCCGCCCCGAGGGGGGGGACGGACACACGGACACGCAGCCGGACGGACGGACGGACACGGGGGGGGGGGGGGGGGGGGGGGGAATGTGACCCGAGTGTTTGTGTGAAGCCGCCGCTGACGCCAGCGACATGGGGGGGGACATGGGGGGTGGGAGGGGGATGGGGGGGACATGGGGGGGACATGGGGGGTGGGGGGGGATGGGGGGGACATGGGGGGGACATGGGGGGTGGGGGGGATGGGGGGGGACATGGGGGGTGGGAGGGGGATGGGGGGGACATGGGGGGGATGGGGGGGGGGTTGTCCCACCACACAGACCCACGGTGGGGACACGGTGACGGTGACACCTCGGGGATGGTGACACCGCACACACCCACGGGGGGGACACGGTGGTGACAGTGACACAGCAGTGACGGTGACACCGCACACACCTGGGGGGGGACACGGTGCTACTGGTGATGGTGACACCTCGGAACCGGTGACACGGTGGTGCTGGTGACACCGCACACCCCGGGGGGGGGACACGGTGACAGTGACACGTCAGGGATGGTGACACCCCCCACACACCAGTGGGGGGACATGGTGGTGACGGTGACACGTCGGGGATGGTGACACCTCGGAGCCGGTGACACCGCACACACCTGGGGGGGGACACGGTGACAGTGACACGTCGGGGATGGTGACATGTGGGGGTTGGTGACACGTGGGTGCTGGTGACACGTGGGGGGGTTGGTGAAATGCGGGTGTTGGTGACACGCAGGGGGTGGTGACATGTGGGGGGGTTGGTGACAGGTGGGGGGGTTGGTGACATGTGGGGGGGTTGGTGACACGTGGGTGTTGGTGACACCCAGTGTTGGTGACACGTGGGGGGGTTGGTGACACGTGGGGGGGGTTGGTGACATGTGGGGGGGTTGGTGACACGCGGGTGTTGGTGACACGCGGGTGTTGGTGACACGCGGGGGGGTTGGTGACACGTGGGGGGGTTGGTGACACGTGGGGGGGGTTGGTGACATGTGGGGGGGTTGGTGACACGCGGGTGTTGGTGACATGTGGGGGGGTTGGTGACATGTGGGGGGGTTGGTGACATGTGGGGGGGTTGGTGACACACGGGGGGTTGGTGACACGCGGGGGGGTTGGTGACATGTGGGGGGGTTGGTGACATGTGGGGGGGTTGGTGACACACGGGGGGTTGGTGACACGTGGGGGGGTTGGTGACACGCAGGGGGGTTGGTGACACGCGGGTGTTGGTGACATGTGGGGGGGTTGGTGACACGCGGGGGGGGTTGGTGACACGTGGGGGGGGTTGGTGACACGCGGGGGGGGTTGGTGACACGCGGGGGGGGGTTGGTGACACCCAGTGTCGGTGACACCCGCTGTTGGTGACACCCGCTCGGGCCCGGCAGCACGTGCGCCACCGTCACACCCAAACACCGCCGTGGCGGCGGGGGGGTGCTGGGGGGGGGGTCGGCGGTTCGGGGGGGATGTTTGGGGGTCCGGGGGGGGTTGGGGGCCCCCCCACACCCCCCCCCCGCCTGGCCGCATCCTGCCGGGCCCCTCGGCGTCACCGCCGGCCGCCTGACGCACGTCCCCTCCCGCCCCCTCGCGCGGACGCAAGCGCCCGCTGATGGATGAGGGCGACCGCGGCCGCCGGCACCGACCACCCACCCCGGCGGCGGCGGGTGCACGAAGTCGGGGGGGGGGCGACCCCCCCACCCCAAAAAAAACAAAACAAAACCCAAAAAAACCACCAACCCCCAAACCACCGTCTGGGAAAACACCCAACGGGCGCCCGAGCGCGGCAGCGGGCCAGGGCGCAGCGCGGCCGCCCCACGTGCCGGGACAGGCCGCGGTGGGGTGGGGGGGGCCGGGGGGGGCCCGGGGGGGGGGGGGTCGGGGTCCCCCCCGGTGCTGCCAGGGGGGGTTTTTTTCCCCCCACCGTCACCTGGCAGCGAAATATTTACGGCGGCGAGTGTTTGGCTTGGCAGGGCCGCGGCCACCGCCGGGCCCCCACACGGCCAGTGGTGGGGGGGGGGGGGTGTGGGGCAGGAGGGGGGGCTGGGGGGGCAGGGGATGGGGGGCAGGAGTCGCTGGCCCTAGGGCAGGAGCTGGTGGCCGTGGGGCAGCAGGAGGTTGTGGCTATGGGGCAGGGGGATGTGGCTAGGGGGCTGGAGGTCATGGCTATGGGGCAGGAGGTCATGGCTATGGGGCTGGAGGTCATGGCTATGGGGCTGGAGGTCGTGGCTATGGGGCAGGGGGATGTGGCTATGGGGCTGGAGGCCGTGGCTATGGGGCAGGGGGATGTGGCTATGGGGCTGGAGGTCATGGCTATGGGGCACGGGGATGTGGCTAGGGGGTTGGAGGTCATGGCTATGGGGCTGGAGGCCGTGGCTATGGGGCAGGGGGATGTGGCTAGGGGGCTGGAGGTCATGGCTATGGGGCAGGGGGATGTGGCTATGGGGCTGGAGGTCATGGCTATGGGGCTGGAGGCCGTGGCTATGGGGCAGGGGGATGTGGCTATGGGGCTGGAGGTCGTGGCTATGGGGCTGGAGGCCGTGGCTATGGGGCAGGGGGATGTGGCTATGGGGCTGGAGGTCGTGGCTATGGGGCTGGAGGTCCTGGCTATGGGGCTGGAGGCCATGGCTATGGGGCTGGAGGCCGTGGCTATGGGGCAGGGGGATGTGGCTAGGGGGTTGGAGGTCATGGCTATGGGGCAGGGGGATGTGGCTATGGGGTTGGAGGTCATGGCTATGGGGCACGGGGATGTGGCTATGGGGCTGGAGGTCATGGCTATGGGGCAGGGGGATGTGGCTATAGGGCAGGGGCAGGGGCTATGGGGCAGGGGTCTGCGGCTACAGGTCAGGGGGCTGTGGCTAATGGTCTGGGGTCTGTGGCTATGGGGCTGGAGGCTGCGGCTATGGGGCAGGAGCTGTGGCTATAGGGCAGGGGCAGGGGCTATGGGGCAGGATTCTGTGGCTATGGGGCAGGAGATTGTGGCTATGGGGCAGAGGCAGCAGCTATGGGGCAGGAGCCGTGGCTATGGAGGGGGGGGCTGTGGCTATGGAGGGGGGGGCTGTGGCTGTGGGGCAGGAGCCGTGGCTGTGGGGCAGGAGGTGGCTGCGGGGGGCCGGGGGGGGGGGGGGGGGGGCGCTGCCTGCGGCCGCTGCCTGCGGCTGCCCGGGGTTTCCGCTGCTGCCGGCGCTGACGTCATCGGGTCCCCCCGCCCCGCCCCCCCCCACCCCCCCCCCCACCCCGCGGCCGTCCCGGCGTTGCCCAACGTGGGGGGGGGGGACACACACGGGGGTGACGCCCCCCCCCCCTCGCCCCCCTCCCCTCCCCACGGGCCCCCCGGTGCCGTCACAGCCCACCCGTGGGTGCCCCGAGGGGTGGGGGGGGGGGTGGGGGGGGGCTGTGGGTGCTCCCGTGGGTGCTCCCCCCCCCCCCCCCCCCGATGTCCCCACGCGGGACGTGTCCCCACGCCCAGGGCATCCCCGGGACGGCCCCACGCGCCGTGGCCCCGCCCCCCCCGCCCCCCCCCGGGGCGGTCCCGCCGCCCGCAGCCCCACGGGGGGTCCCCGCCGCTGACGCGCGTGGCGCGGCCCGGGGGGGCGGTGAGACATCGCCGGGGGGGGGCTGCGGCCGTGGGGGGGGGGGGGATGGAGCCGGGGGGGGGGGGTTGAGTCAGCGCGGGGAGCTGGGGGGGGGCCCCGACGGGGCGGGGGGGGGGGGGCGGAGGGATGGGGATCCCCACGGCCACGCGTGGAGATGTCACGGGTGGAGCCGGGGAGCGGGGGGGGGGTCCCGGTGTCCGGGAGGGGGCGCGGGGCGGGATGGAGCCGGCGTGGGCCCGATCCCCGCGTGGGCCCGATCCCGCCGTGGGCCCGATCCCCGCGTGGGGCCCGATCCCCGCGTGGGGCCCGATCCCGCCGCCAGCGCATCCCGCAGCGGGACGCCCCCCCCGGCCGCCGACGGTCCCCGGTGCGGGGCTCGATCCCCGCGTGGGGCCCGATCCCGGCGCTTCACCGACCGACCCCCCCACCCCCCCACCCCACCCCACGCACGACCCGGCCCCGCCCCGTCCCGTCCCGCGGGGCCGCGGCCGCTCGGGGGCCGGTCGGGGGCCGGTCCCGCCGTCGGGGCGGAGCGGGGGGCCGGTCCCGCCGCCTCCTCCCGGTGCGACCCGGCGGGACCGAGCCCGGTGCGTGGGGTGCGTGTTCCTCAGGAGGGGAGGGGGGGGGGGAATGGCGAGTGGGGGGGGTGTCCCGCCGCCCCCCGCGCCGTGTCCGCCGTGGGGGGTTTCTCTCCCCCCGGTGCGTTGCTGAATGGAAAAGCCGTGACTCAGGCGTGTGTCATCGCCGCCGGCGGCCGCGCCGGGATATAAGGGGCGGGCGCGGAGCCGGGGCGTCACGCGGGGACACACGGACACGCTCCCGCCGCCACGCGGAGACACGGGCGGCCGCTCCCACGCGAGTCCCGGGGGCGCCTCGGCGGCTTCTCCCCGCCGGTGTTGTCGTTGTGTGTGTGTGTGTGTGAAAGCGGCGGGGGGGGGGGGGGGGGCGCTGAGGGCGTGAAAGGGGGGGGTGTGGGTGTGAGTGGGAGCGTGTCACGGCGCGTGGGAGCGTGTCACGGCGAGTGGGAGCTGTGGGAGTGTGGCCGGGAGAGGGTAAGTGGGAGCGTGAGAGTGGGAGCGTGGCCGCGAGTGTGTGTGTGTGTGTGGGTGTGGGGCCGTGGGAGCGTGACACCCACCCGTGAGCGTGGCAGCGTGGCCGTGACACCGGGAGGGGGGTGGGGGGGTCACCGCGTGGGTCCCGCCGCCGGGAGAGTGGGGCCGCGGGAACGCGACCGCCCCGGTGCGAGTGGGAGCGTCCCCGCGGCGGCGTGGCCGTGGGTGTGAGTGGGACAGTGAGTGTGACACCCCCTTGCACGCGCGCCCCCCCCCCCCACGCACCCCCACGCAGACACCAGCCCCCCCACACCCCCCCCCACACCCCGCCCCGGTCCACGGGTGGGTCCTGTAGGTGCGAAGGGCCCCGTGGGGACCCCGGGGAAGGACCCTCCCGCCCCGCCATGACAAGTAAGTGTCGCCTCGCCGCGGGTGGGACGGGGACACGCGTGGGGGATGAGGGGGGGGGGTGGGGGAGGGCGGGCGACCCCCGGGGCACCGCGACCGGGCGGGTCGGTGCCTCCCCCGCCGCTTCTCCCTCCCCCCCCCCCCCCGACCCCGGGGAGTGGGGAAATGGGGAGGGGGGGGGGCGATGTGTTTGTCCGCGCGTGGATCCCGCTCCCCCCCCCCCCCCGCCCCACACACTCCCCCCCCCCCCCCCCCCGCCCCCCCCTCCCACCCACCCCACGGCCGCGGCGGGACCGGGCGCGTCCATCCCCGTGGCCTCGGGGCGCGGGCAGCTGCCGCCGCGCCTCAAACCGCAAACGGCCCCGGCGCACCTGCCCGCCCGCGGCGGCCGCGCCTCCGTGGGGGGGGTGTGGGGGGGTGTGGGGGGGTGTGGGGTGGGGGGGGGACACGCGTGGGGACGCCCGCTGAGGTGTGAAGGGAAGAAAAGTTGGAGGGGGGGGGGGGGGGGGCGTGTGTGTGTGTGTGTGTGTGTGTGTGTGTGTGTGTGTCCCGCACGGACACGCGGGGGGGGGGGGGCCACACACACACACACACACCCCCACCACCACACCCCCCCACACCCCCCCCCCCGTGCGGGTGGGCCCCCCACTCGCGGGGGCTCCCCAGGTGCCGCCCGCCCCTGACTCACCCCGCATCACTCTTTCCAGCCGGGACCTCCCAGGACGGCGCCGCCCCCCGCGCCCCCCCCCCCCCCCACCCCCCTCCCCCCCACGGGAGACGGGACCGGACGGGGCATCCCCAGCTCCGGGAGTCCCGGGAGTCCCCAAATCCGGGAGCCCCAAATTTCGGGTGTAGCGGGAGCCCCAAATTCTGGGATCATCGGGAGTCGCCAGCTCCGGGAGTCTCGGGATTTCCCGGCCCCGCGGGTCCAAAATTCCGGGAGGCCCCGGAGGCGGGAGCCCCAAATTCCGGTGTCCGCGGGAGCCGCCGGGAGCGCCGGTCCTGGCACTGCCGGAGCCCCGGGATCCCCCATTCCCGGCAGAGCCCCGGGAATCCCCGGAGCACCGGGAGCCTCCAGCCCCGGGATTCCCGGCAAAACCGGGAGCAGCGGCAGCCCCGGGACCCCCCCGGGAACCCCCATCCCGGCAGTCCCGGGAGCCCCGGAATCCCCCAACTCCGGGAGTCCCGGGATGTCCCAGCCCCGAGCCCCGCGGGAGCACCGGGATGTCCCAGCTCCGGGAGTCCCGGGACCCCCCAGTCCCGGTAGCCGCGGGGTCCCCCAGCTCCGGCAGCCCCGGGAGCACCAGCAGCCCGGGAATTCCCCAGCTCCGGGAGTCCCGGGATCCTCCATCCCCGGGATCCCCGGTTTCCCCGAGCCTCGGGAGCGCCGGGATCCCCGACACCCCCCACTCCCGGGATCCCCCCAATCCCCAGCTCCGGGAGTCCCGCGATCCCGCAGCCCTTGAACCCCCGTGGATCCCCCGCTCCGGGAGTCCCGGGATCCCGCAGCTCCGGCAGCCCCGTGGATCCCCGGGAGGCTGTTTCGCTGCTCCCCCCCCGCCCCCCCCCGGCCCCGATCCCGTCGTGTGTGTGTGTGTGTGTGTGTCCCCCACGCGTGTCTCTGTCCCGCAGGTGCGCTGTGGCGGGCGCTGCTGGCGCTGCTGGGGCTGTGGCCGGGGCTGTGGCCGGGGCCGTGCCCGGGGCTGGCGGTCGCCCCACGCCCGCGCCCCACGGACCCCCGCGCCGACCTCGACAGCGTCGTCAGCCTGGCCAAGGCCCTGCTCAGCGACACCAAGGCTTTCCTCGCGCTCCTCGTGGGTACCCCCCCGCCCCACGGCACCCCACGGCACCCCACGGCACCCCACGGCACCCCACGGCATGCCCACCCCATGCTTAGCAGCGTCCCCCCCCCCCCGCACTGAGCTCAGCCCCACAACCCTCCCCGCTCCCCCCCCACCCTCCACGCGTGTCGGGGGTGGTCCCGCGTGGGCTGAACCCACGTCTCGCCGGCAGAAGTCGCGGTTCCCGGCGGAGGGGGAGCACAAGCTGGACTCGCTGCCCGTCCTCTCCATGAGCGCCCTGGAACTGGCCAACATCCAGGTGGGGACACGGACACGAGTGGGGGGGGGGTGGCGTGGCGGGGGAGGGAGTTTTTTGGGGTGCTGCTGTTGTTGGGGTGCCCGTGGGTGTGGGGTGCTTGTGTCCGTGGGGTCTCCGTAGGTGTGGAGGGGGGGGGGCGCCGTGGGTACGGGACCCCCGTGGGTGTGGGAGCAGCGTCCCCGTGGGTATGAGGTCCCCCGTGGCTGTGGGAGTGGGTTCCCCAGTCCCCGTGGGGTCCCCCCGGGCGTGGTGGCGGGTTCCCCGTGGGTTTGGCGTGTCCCCGTGGGTATGGGATTGGGTTCTTCGTGGGTGTGGGGTGTCCCTGTGGATTTGGGGTGTCCCCGTGGGTGTGACAGCGGGTTCCCCGTGGGTATGAGATCCCCCGTGGCCGTTTGAGGGGGTTCACCGTGGGTTTGGGGTGTCCCTGCTGCTGTGGGACCTGGTTTCCCGTGGGTGTGGGGTGTCCCCGTGGGTGTGGGGTGTCCCCGTGGGTATGACAGCGGGTTCCCCGTGGGTATGAGATCCCCCGCGGCTGTTTGAGGGGGTTCGCTGTGGGTGTCCCCGTGGGTTTGGGGTGTGCCTATGGGGTCCCCGTGGGCATGGTGGTGGGGTCCCCGTGGGTGTGAGGTCCCCCGTGGCTGTGGGAGCGGGTTCCCCGTGGCTCTGGGGTGTCCCCGCGGGGTCCCCCCGGGCTGGGTATGGGGTGTCCCCGTGGGTGTGGGGTGTGGATCTGACGCGGGGCGCAGGCGGCGGCGGCGCTGGGGCGGCTGAGCGGGGACCTGCGCCGGTACCGGCGGCTCCTGGAGTGGCTGCGGCGGGCGGGGCCGGCGCTGCGGCCGCTGGAACCGGAGCTCGGGGCGCTGCAGGCGCGGCTCGACCGGCTGCTGCGGCGGCTCGACCACCTGGTAGGCGGGGCCGGGGGGCGGGGCCTGCGCGGCGCTGGGAGGAGCCTAGGCGGCGGGAGAGCGCGCGGAGGGGGCGGGGCTTGTGCGCAAACGGGGCGGGGGTTCCGTGAAGGGGCGGGGCTTCAGCACAAGGAGAACGCACGGAGTGGGCGGGGTCTGGCGGGGGGGCGGAGCTTCCGCGGGAGATGATACGGAAGGGGCGGGGCTTCCGCGCGGGGGGCGTGGCCTGTCTCTCTGTGGGCGGGGCTTTCTCCCCACCACCACCTGCCTGAGCACCGCGGGTTGGTTTTTTTTTTGCTTTATTTGTTTTTTTTTTTTTCCTACGGGGTGAGCGCGTGGGGGGCGGGGCTTGCACCTCCGCGCGGGGCGTATCTTCCCCTTAGTGGGCGTGGCTTCCCCTCGCGGGGGGGGCGTGTCCTCAGCGATAAGGGGCGTGATTTCCCCTCGCGGGGGGGCGTGTCCTCAGCGAGAAGGGGCGTGGCTTCCCTCGCAGAGGGCATGTAATCAGCTATAAGGGGCGTGGCTTCCCTCGCGGGGGGGCGTATCCTCTGCGATAAGGGGCGTGGCTTCCCTCGCGGGGGGCGTATCCTCCGCGATAAGGGGCGTGGCTTCCCTCGCGGGGGGGGCGTGCCCTCAGCGAGAAGGGGCGTGGCTTCCCCTCACAGAGGGCATATCCTCAGCGAAAAGGGGCGTGGCTTCCCCTCGCAGAGGGTGTGTCCTCATCGAGAAGGGGCGTGGCTTCTCTCGCGGGGGGGCGTGTCCTCAGCGAGAATGGGCGTGGCTTCCCCTCACAGAGGGCGTGTAATCAGCTATAAGGGGCGTGGCTTCCCTCACGGGGGGGGGGACACACACACATGCCCTCAGCGAGAAGGGGCGTGGCTTCCCCTTCCATCCCCACGCGCGTCTCCATCCCGGTGGCCCCCGACCCACCCGGTGTCCCCCCCGTCCCCCCCAGCTCTCCCGCCTCAGCCTGGCCCGGCCCAGCGCCTCGCAGCCGCCGCTGCCCGCGCCCGGCTCGCCCTGGGCCGCCGTCCAGGCCGGCCACGCCATCTTCCACAGCCTCCACCTCTACCTGGACTGGGCCTCGCGCGCCCTCGTCCTCCTGCGCAACAAGCTGTGACGACGCCCCCCACCTCCCCCCCTAATTTATTGTTATTTATTAGCGTTATCCTACTGCCCTCCTTATTTTATTGTTAATTATTATTATTATTATTAAATAATTACCCACCCCCCGCCCGCTCCCGGGGACCCCCCGACGCTCAGGGACCTCCCCCCGCCGCGGGCTGCCGTAATTTATTGACTCGGGCCCCAGCTCGCCCCTTTTTTTTTTTTTTTAATCTTTTTTTTTTAAAGAGGAAAAAAAAAATAATATTAACTTGTTTTTGGAAAAAAAACGATTAAAAAAAATAAAGCTGGAAGGTGACGCAGCGTCTGTACGGGGGAAGGGGGGGGGTGGAGGGAGGGCAGGGACGGGGGGTGCAGGCAGGGATGGGGGCAAGGGGGGGCGGGGGGAGGTGACAGATGGGACGGGGGGGGCAGGAAGGGATGGGGGATGGGGGGACAAAGGGGGGCAGGAGATTGGGGACAAGGGGGGGGGGTGGAACTCACTGCCCCCCCCATCCCACTGCACCCCAAGTCAATTGGGGGGGGGTGTTAGGGTCCGCCGGGGGGGGGGGGGGACAGAGATTATTAAAAAACAGTGGAATAAACCCAAATCGTGTGATTTCTTGGGGGGGGGGTGTCAGGTAGGGCCAGGAACCCCCCTCAAAGCCCCCCCCCGACAGAGCAGCTTTATTGAGACACCGTCATCCCCCCACCCCCATCTTGGGGGAGGGGTCCCGATGCTGTGGACACTCCCCCCCCCCCGCCCCTTCTAACTACTACAACCCCCCCCTTGTCGGTGGGGACCCCCCCGGCACCGCTCAGGGGTCAGCGGGGGGCTGGGGGGGTGTCAAGGTGGGGGGGTCTGGGTGGGGGGGTCCTGGGAGGACGTGGGGGGGTTCTTCTCCTCAGGGGGGTCCTGGGGGGTTGTTTCCTCCTCCGGGGGGTCCTTGGGGGTCCCGGGTGGGGGGTTGAGGGCTGGGGGGGTCTGTGGGGGGGTGTCCCAGGGGAAGGTGACCCCCAGCCCGGCCACGCGCTCCCAGTAGACCCGGTCGAAGCGGTCGCTCTGCTCCGGCGTCAGGTGATTCTTCCAGTCCCCGAGATCCCTGGGGGGGGGCACAGGGGGGCGATGACCCCCCCAGACCCTCCCCTGGGACCCCCCTATAGCCCTGAGGAACCCCAAATCCCCCCCCACAACCCCTCCTGGGCCCCCCACTCACACAGCGCTCCTCCCCCTGTTCCCAGTGCCCCCCCCAGTTTGTCCCTGTCCCACATCCCCCCCCCCCCCCATCCCAAGGTCCCCGTTGTCATCGCCACTTCCCCATCCCCTCGTCCCCCCCCCAGTCCCCTTGTCCCCATCCCTGTCCCCCCCCTTGTGCAGGAAAGGGCTGATGTCCCCATCCCTGTCCCCATCCCTGTCCCCTTCTGTGTCCCCCCCACCCCACCTTTGAGCAGGAAGGGGCCACGCCACAAGCCGATGTCCCCATCCCCCTGTCCCCAGGTCCCTTTTGTCCCCATCCCTGTCCTCTTGTCCCCACCCTTGCCCAGGAAGGGCTGTGCCACATTTCAACATCCCTGTCCCCATGTCCCCATCCCTGTCCCCTTCTGTGTCCCCCCCCATCCCCACCCTTGTGCAGGAAGGGGCTGTGTCACAGGCCGATGTCCCCATCCCTGTGTCCCCAGGTCCTCATCCCCATGTGTCCCTGTCCCCCTGTCCCCACCCTTGCCCAGGAAGGGGCTGTGCCATGTGCCAATGTCCCTGTCCCCATGCCCCCATCCCTGTCCCATGTCCCCATCTCCATGTCCCCATCCCTGTCCCGCTGTCCCCATCCCCGTGTCCCCATCCCCACCCTTGCCCAGGAAGGGGCTGTGCCATGTGCCAATGTCCCTGTGCCCATGTCCCCATCCTCGTGTCCCCAATCCCTGTCCCCATCCCCATGTCCCCATGTTCCTGTGTCCCCATCCCCCTGTCCCCATCCCTATCCCCATGTCCCCATCTCTGTCCCCATCCCCATGTCCCCATGTTCCCATGTCCCCAGCCCTGTCCCCATGTCCCCATCTCTGTCCCCATCCCCATGTCCCCATGTTCCCGTGTCCCCATCCCCGTGTCCCCATGTTCCCCTGTCCCCGTCCCCATCCCTGTCCCCTTTGTCCCCATGTCCCCATCCCTGTCCCCATGTCCCCATCCCCGTGTCCCCATGTTCCCCTGTCCCCATCCCCATGTCCCCATCCCTGTCCCCATCCCTGTCCCCACCCTTGCGCAGGAAGGGGCCACGCCGCAGGTCGAGGATGAAGAGGGGGGAGAGGCTGAAGTTGCTCATGCGGTTGCGGCTCATGGCGGCGAAGGAGGCGTTGGCCACCACCGCGTCCAGCGCCGCCGCGCTCAGCGCCCGCCCCAGGAAGGCGCAGAGACGCTCCACGCTGCCACGCAGGTCCTGGAGGGGACACGGGGGTGACACCATGGGATGTGGGGACATGGGGACACCAGGAATGTGGGGACATGGGGGACACCAGGGATATGGGGGACATGGGGACACTGGGGACATCAGGAATGTGGGGACATGGGGGGACACCGGGGACATGGGGACACGCAGGGTGTGGGGGGCAGAGACGCTTTGTGTTGCCACACGGGTCCTGCCTGGGGGGACATGGGGACATTGGGGGACATCAGGAAAATGGGGACACAAGGGACATGGGGGGACACCAGGGATATGGGGGACATCAGGGACACCGGGGACATGGGGACACACGGGGGGTGGGGGGCAGAGACGCTCCACGCTGCCACGCAGGTCCTGGAGGGGACGGGGGGGGACACCATGGGATGTGGGGACATGGGGACACCAGGAATGTGGGGACATGGGGGACACCAGGAATATGGGGGACATGGGGACACTGGGGACATCAGGAATGTGGGGACATGGGGGGACACCGGGGACATGGGGACACGCAGGGTGTGGGGGGCAGAGACGCTTTATGTTGCCACACGGGTCCTGCCTGGGGGGACATGGGGAACATGGGGACATTGGGGGACATCAGGAAAATGGGGACACAAGGGACATGGGGGGACACCAGGGACATGGGGACACACGGGGGGTAGAGGGCAGAGACACTCCACGCTGCCACGCAGGTCCTGGAGGGGACACGGGGGGGACACCATGGGATGTGGGGACATGGGGACACTGGGGACATCAGGAATGTGGGGACATGGGGGGACACCAGGGACATGGGGACACACAGGGTGTGGGGGGCAGAGATGCTTTATGTTGCCACATGGGTCCTGCCTGGGGGGACATGGGGACATTGGGGGACATCAGGAAAATGGGGACACAAGGGACATGGGGGGACACCAGGGATATGGGAGACATCAGGGACACCGGGGACATGGGGACACACGGGGGGTGGAGGGCAGAGACGCTCCACGCTGCCACGCAGGTCCTGGAGGGGACAGGGGGGTGACACCATGGGATGTGGGGACATGGGGACACCAGGAATGTGGGGACATGGGGGACACCAGGAATATGGGGGACATGGGGACACTGGGGACATCAGGAATGTGGGGACATGGGGGGACACCGGGGACATGGGGACACGCAGGGTGTGGGGGGCAGAGATGCTCCACGCTGCCACTTGGGTCCTGCTGGGGGGTCATGGGGGGGGACATCAGGAAAATGGGGACACATGAGGGGACACTGGGGACGTGGGGGGACACCAGGGATGTGGGGGGACATGAGAGGACACTGGGGACACGCAGGGTGGGGGGGGCAGAGACACTCTGCGCTGCCACGTGGGTCCTGATGGGGACACGTTGGGGGACACTGGGGTACAGGGACACAAAGGGGGACGTGGGGACACTGGGGGGGGGGGGGGGGACACACACGGGGGGGCCCAGACCTGCTGCAGCTCCTCGTAGCTGATGCAGAAGAAATTCTCGCGGCCGCGCAGCTGCAGCCACCCCCGGACGTGCTCGAACCAGGACCCGAAGGGCACTGGGGGGGGGGGGGGGGGGTGGGCTGGGACCGGGGAGAGGGGGGGGACACACAGGACCCACAGCCCTCCCCCACCCCCCCCCCAACCCCCGCCCTGGCCCCTCCACAAACACCTGTGATCCCCCCGAATCACTGACACCCCTGAGCCCTCCAGTGCCCCCATAACCCCCCTGACACCCCACAGCCCCCCAGCACCCCGTAACCCCCCCTACAGCCCCCAACACCCCACAGCCCCCCCACAACCCCTACAGCCCCCCCTGATACCCCACAGGCCCCCCAGCACCCCATAACCCCCTGACACCCACAGCCCCCCAGCACCCCATAACTGCCCCTACAGCCCCCCACAGCCCCCCCGACACCCCATAGCCCCCCCCCAGCAGCCCCTACAGACCCCCAACCCCCCACAGCCGCCCGTAGCAACCCCCATAGCCCCTACCGACCCCCCCAACACCCCATAGACCCCCCAGCACCCCCTACAGCCCCCCCAACACTCCACAGCCCCCCCCGCAGTGCCTACAGCCCCGACACCCCACAGCCCCCCCGACAGCCCCCCCGACACCCCATAGCCCCCCCAGCAGCGCCTACAGCCCCCCAATACCCCCCAGCCCCCCATAGCAGCCCCCAGAGCCCCCCACCAACACCCCACAGCCCCCCCAAAGTGCCCCCCCATACCAACCCCTCAACCCCCCCACCCCATAGCCACCCCCCCCGCAGCCCCTTACAGCCCCACTGACACCCCCCAGCTCCCCCCCATAGAACCCCCTTCACCAACCTCATTCCCCCCAACCCCCCCCCAGTCCCCCAAACCCCCCCGCCCCCCCAAACCCCCCCCAGCCCCCCCCCACCGTCTCCCTCCAGGAACTTCTCCAGAAACTGCTCCAGGCTCCCGGGGTCCTTGTAGGGCCGGAAAATCCGGGCGAAGTGGTAGAGGGAGACCAGGACGTCCTTGGGGTTCCTCACCGTGTAGATGACCTGGGTGGGTGGGGGGACACACAACCATGAGCCCCACATGTGGGGACACCCCCCCCTCGCCCTCTCCCCACCCCTGACCTTGGCCTTGGAGGTGAAGAACGCCCTGGGGAAGAGCTGGACGGGGAGGTGGGAGCTGATGAGCCGGGGCCGGGGGTTCCCCCGCGCCCGCTGCAGCCCCAACACCGTCTCCAGCCACGGCCCCCGGTCCCAGTTGGGCACCGACTGGCACCAGTGCGGGTCCCCGTCGCTGCGGATCAGGCTCAGGATCTCCAGCATCCACACGGTGCCTGGGGAGGGGGCGGGAGGGGGTCCTTGGGGGGGGTCCCTGGGGTCCCTTGGGGTGTCCCCAGGGTCCCTTGAGCTGTCCCTGAGATCCCTCTGGGGAGTTCCTGAGGTCCCTGGGTCTACTGGGGGGTCCCTGAGGTGCCTTCGGGGAGTTCCTGGGGTCCCTTCGATCCTTTGGGGGGTCCCCAGGCTCCCTTGGGGGTCCCTGAGGTACCTTCGGGGAGTTCCTGGGGTCCCTTCGATCCTTTGGGGGGTCCCCAGGGTCCCTTGGGGGTCCCTGAGGTGCCTTCAGGGAGTTCCTGGGGTCCCTTCGATCCTTTGGGGGGTCCCCAGGGTCTCTTGGGGGTCCCTGAGGTGCCTTCGGGGAGTTCCTGGGGTCCCTTCGATCCTTTGGGGGGTCCCCAGGCTCCCTTGGGGGTCCCTGAGGTGCCTTCGGGGAGTTCCTGGGGTCCCTTCGATCCTTTGGGGGGTCCCCAGGGTCTCTTGGGGGTCCCTGAGGTGCCTTTGAGGAGTTCCCTGGGTCCACTGGGGGGTCCCTGAGGTCCCTTCAGGGAGTTCCTGGGGTCTCTGGGACCACTGGGGGGGGTCCCTGAAGTCGCTTAGGGAGTCTCTGAGGTCCCTTCGGTGCTTTGGGGGATCCCTGGGGTCCCTTGAGGTGTCCCCTGAGGTCCTTGAGGGGTCCCCGACTCCACTGAGGGGTCCCTGAGGTCCCTTTGGTTCTTTGGGGGGTCCCCAGGGTCCTTTGGGGGTCTCTGAGGTCCCTTCAGGGGGTTCCTGAGGTTCCTTAGGGAGTCCCTTGAGTGGAGTTCCTGAAGTCCTTTGGGGGGGTCCCCGAGGTCCTTGAGGAGTTCCTGAGGTCCCTGGGTCTACTGGGGGGTCCCTGAGGTCCCTTTGGTCCTTTAGGGGGGTCCCCAGCGTCCCTTGTGGGTCCCTGAGGTCCCTTCAGGGAGTTCCTGGGGTCCCTGGGACCACTGGGGGGTCCCTGAAGTCGCTTAGGGAGTCTCTGAGGTCCCTTCGGTGCTTTGGGGGATCCCTGGGGTCCCTTGAGCTGTCCCTGAGGTCCTTGAGGGGTCCCTGAGATCCCTCTGGGGAGTTCCTGAGGTCCCTGGGTCTACTGGGGGGTCCCCAGGGTCCCTTGGGGGTCCCTGAAGTGCCTTCAGGGAGTTCCTGAGGTCCCTGGGTCCGCTGGGGGGTCCCTGAGGTCCCTTAGGGAGTCCCTGAAGTCCTTTGGGGGCTGGTCTGGGGTCACTGCATCCACTGGGGGGGGGGGGGGTCCCTTCGGTGCTTTGGGGGATCCCTGGGGTCCCTTGAGGTGTCCCCTGAGGTCCTTGAGGGGTCCTTGAGTTCACTGGGGGGTCCCTGAGGTCCCTGGGTCTACTGGGGGGTCCCTGAGGTCCCTTCGCTCCTTTGGGGGGGTCCCCAGGGTCCCTTGAGGGTCCCTGAGGCCCCTTCAGGGAGTTCCTGGGGTCCCCGAGTCCACTGGGGGGTCCCTGAGATCCCTTTGGCCCTTTGGGGGGGTCCCCAGAGTCCCTTGGGGGTCTCTGAGGTCCCTTAGGGAGTCCCTGAAGTCCTTTGGGGGGGGGGTCCCGAGGTCCTTGAGGGGTTCCTGGGGTCACTGGATCCATTGGGGGGGGGTCCCTGAGATCCCTTGGGGGTCCCTTCGGTCCTTTGGGGGATCCCTGGGGTCCCTTACAGGTCTCTGAGGTCCTTGAGGGGTCCCTGGGATCCCCAAGTTCACTTCGGGGGGGTCCTTTGGGTCCCTTTGAGGGGCCCCTCATGTCCCCCTGGGGCACTCCGGGGTCACTTTGGGGCACTCCTGCGTGTGTGTGTCCCCCCCCCCCAAACTTGGGGCACTCTGGGGTCCCCCCCCTTGCTTTGGGGTCATCACCCCCCCACTTTGGGGCACTCCTGGGTGTCCCCCCAACCTTGGGGCACTCCTGGGTCCCCCCCCCTCCACTTTGGTGTTGTCACCCCCCCGCTTTAGGGCACTCTGGGGTCCCCCCCTTGCTTTGGGGCGCTCTGGGGTCATCACCCCCCCACTTTGGGGTGTCCCCCCCCCCCGTTTTTACCCGATTTCTGGTAGGTGACGTTGAAGACGTCGTCGTCCTCCACCGGGAACTCGCGGGCGGCCTCGAGCCCCCGGGGGGTGTAAAGGAGCCCCGGGAACGTGACCCCCCCGTGCTGGAAATACCCCTTCGACATGGCGGCGGGGGGGGGGGACCCACGCGGGACCGGGATCTGCGTGGGGGGGGTGGGGGCAGAGCGATGGGACCAGCCCTGGAACCGCCCCCCCCCCCCCCCCCCCCGCGGGTCCCGCGGGCCCCACGCGGCGCCGCGGCAACGGGTCCGTGGGGGGGGGACACGCCTGGTCCCGCGGGGGGGGCCCGGCCCAGCGCCACGCAACGGCGTGGGGGGGGGGGGAACACACACACACACGCGGAGCCCCCCTGCGCCCCACGGGGGGCTCGTCCACACCCCCCCTTGCCGCCACGGATGCCCCCCCCCCAATCCACAGCCGCCCCACGCGGGACTCCGGGTTTTGGGGGGGCTCCCCCCACGCCGGCGCGGTGCCCCCCCCCCCCCCCCCCCCCCACGCCGGGTCGCGGTCCTCCGTGGATGTAGCCCCCCCCTTCCACCGCCCACCCCCCCCGTACCTGGCAGCACCGCGCGAAGCCGCCGCGATCGCTCCGAGGCGCCGCGGGCGGGGCCCCGCGTCCCCCCACCCCACCCGTGGGGCGGATCCCGCCACGCCCCCCCCCCTCACACCCCCCCCCCCCCCACCGTGGGGAGGCACCGCCCCCGCCCCGCTTTGCGCAACACCCCCCCCGACCGGTTCCACACCCCCCACGGACACGGACCTCGCGTGGGGGGGGTGTGGGGGGGGTGTACGCGACCCCCCCACACCCACTCGTGAAGAATCAGGGACCCCCACGGGGGGGGCGGGGGTGAATTAGAGGCCCCCCCCCACCCACTCGTGGAGAATCAGGGACCCCCACGAGGTGGGGGGGGGGAAGGGGGTGAACTGGGGGTGCCCCCAGTGTGGGGGGAGGAGGGGACAAGTGTGTCACCCCCCCCCCCTTATTGGGTGACAACGAATTGGGGGGGGGGTAAAGGGGGGTGTCCCCAAAACCAGGTAGTGACATGGGGGGGCAAGGGGGACCCCAAGGGCAGGCAGTGATGGGGGGTCCCCAAAACCCAGCAGAGACATGGGGGGGCCCTGGGGGGGTCCCCAAGGACAGGCAGTGACATGGGGGGGGGGCCCCAAGCACATGCAGGGACACGGGAGTGTCCGGGGGGGTCCCCAAAAATGGGCAAGGACACAGGGGGGTCCCCAAAAGCCACATGATGACACGGAGGGGGAGTCCCCAGGGACACAAGGAGGGGCTGGGGGGGGTCCCCAAGGACACACAGTGACACGGGAGGGTCCCCAAAAAAGGGGCAGTGACATGAGGGGGGGGCGGGGGGGTCCCCAAAGACACACAGTCACACGCGGAGGGGGGGGGCCGGGGGGGGTCCCCAAGGACACACAGTGACATGCGGGGGGGGGGGTCCCCAAGGACACACAGTGACATGCGGGGGGGTCCCCAAAAAACGGGCAGTGACATGAGGGGGGGCGGGGGGGTCCCCAAGGACACACAGTGACACTGGGGGGGGGTCCCCAAGGACACACAGTGACACTGGGGGGGGGTCACGGCCGTTTATTGGGGTCTCAGTTCTTGTAGCCCCGACTCGCCCGGCGGCCGCGGGCCCGCTCGAACTTCCGCCCCTTGGAGC
Source organism: Strix uralensis (assembly GCF_047716275.1). NCBI lineage: Eukaryota > Metazoa > Chordata > Aves > Strigiformes > Strigidae > Strix > Strix uralensis. The sequence goes on from NW_027437060.1 coordinate 19,718, forward strand.
GCACGTAAGGCCTGGGGGGGGGGACATGGGGGGGTCAGGGGGGGACCCCGACATCTGGGACACCCCCGCAGCACCCAGAAACCGCCCCCCCTCCCACCCCGGGACCCCAACACCCCCCATGTCCCCAGGAATCCCAGCACCCACAGACACCCCCCCCCCGGCCCAGGACCCTCCCGGGGACCCCCAAAACCTTGACACCTCCCCAAAAAGAAACAAGCATTCGCCCCCCCCCCCAAAGAACCCCAATATCTGAGCCCCCTCCCCACCGAGGTGCCCCCAACATCCACCCCCCCAAAAAAGAGCCCCCCCAGCATCCAGCCCCCCACAAATAAACCCCAATATCTGAGCCCCCTCCCCACTCAAGTGACCCACAACATCCACTCCCCCCCTAAAAAAAAGCCCCCCCAGTATCCAGCCCCCCCCCAAACAGACCCCAATATCTGAACCCCCTCCCCACCCCAAAAAAAAGCGCCCCCCCCCCTTTACTTGGTGTGGCTGTGGGGGGTCCCGGGCGCCTTCCCAAAGTGCCGATAAACCTCTCGGGCCTTGCGGGGTCCTGGGGGGGGGGGATACAGGAGAGGGGGGGTGACCCCACGGCCGCGGGGGGGGTCCCGGGGGGGGTCCGTGGGGTGCAGGGGGGGGGGGTGTCACTCACCGGAGAGCAGGACGGTGCCTTTGCCCTTGGGGGAGGCCATGGCCAGTTGGTCGAAGGTCAGGATGGTGCCCCCCGCCCGCAGGATGCGGGTGCGAGCCCCCCGCGTGACGCGCAGGGCGCAGAGCTGGGGGAAAAACACCCGAAATAAGGTAAAAACATGAGTGGGGGGAGCACCGACACCCCCCCCAAAAACCCCAAATCCCCCCCCCCCAAACCTTGAGCTTAGGGACGTCCTGGATGCGGATGTCGTCGGTGACGGTGCCCACCACCACGGCCGTCTTGTCCTCCCGCCCCGGCCGCTTCATCATCCGGATCTGGGGGGGGGGGGAGTGGTAAAAATTGGGGTGCTGGGGGTCTGGGGGCACCCCCCAGGGGTCCAGCTGCACCCCCCTGGGGTCTGAGTGCACCCCCGAGGGGCTCAGAGGGAGGGTTTTGGGTACAGAAGGGTTTTGGGGTGCTGGAGGGGGTGGGGGTCTGGGTGCACCCCTCAGGGGTCCGCCTGCACCCCCATTCCCCCCCCCAGGGCCTCAGAGGGAGGGTTTTGGGTGCAAACAGTGGGGTTTTGGGGTGCTGAGGGGGGTTGGGGTCTGGGTGCACCATTTCCTCCACGAGGGGCTCAGAGGGAGGGTTTTGGGTGCAAACAGAGGGAGTTTGGGGTGCTAAAGGGTTTTGGGGTCTGGGTGCACCCCCATTCCCCCCCCCCCCGCCCCGAGAACCTCAGAGGAAGGATTTTGGGTGCAAACAGAGGGGTTTTGGGGTGCTGGAGGGGGTGGGAGTCTGGATGCACCCCCCAGGGGTCTGCCTGCACCCCCATTCCCCCCCCAGGGGGTCAGAGAAAGGATTTTGGGTGCAAACAGAGGGATTTTGGGGTCTGGGTACACCCCCATACCTCCCCCCCCCCAAGAACCTCAGAGGGACGGTTTTGGGGTGCTGAGGGGTTTTGGGGTGCTGGAGGGGGTGGGGGTCTGGATGCACCCCCCAGGGGGTCCATCTACACCCCCATTCCCCCCCCAGGGCCTCAGAGGGAGGGTTTTGGGTGCAAACAGCGGGGATTTGGGGTGCTGGAGGGTTTTGGGGTGCACAGAGGGAGGGTTGGGGGGGGACACACCGGGGGCCCCCCCCGGGCACTCACCATGCGGGAGAGGGAGAGCGGCGGCCGGTTCGTCCGGCTCATGAAAAGCCGCTTCAAAATCACTTTGTTAAAGGCCGAGTTCGTCCGCCGGGCCAGGAACCGGTAAAGCTGCGGAAAGGGCGGGGGGGGGGAACGACACCGGGACCGAGAACGGCGGGGGGGGTCAGCACCGGCGGGAGAGCCCCGTTACACCGGTCACCCCCCTCCTGACCCCCCCACGGGGCCCACCTTGACGAGGAGCCGCAGGTAAATGTCCTGGCTCTTGGGCTCCCGGCGCCGAACCTTCCGGTCCCGGTTATGGCGGATGTCGATGCCCTGAGGGGGGGAATGGCGGGGGGGGGGGGGGTGTCAGGCCGCCGCTAGGCCTCAGCGGGAGCCATCAGGCGCCGCCATCGCGCCCCCCAGGCTCCCCCCAGACTCCCCCGGTAGCGGCGGCGCCGGTCCGGTCTCCCCCGGCGGCGGATGGAGGCCGATGAGCGCGCCCCCCCCCTCCCGGCAGCACCGACCCACCATGGCGGCAGCAGCGGATGGCGGCAGAGGAAGGAGCGCGCCCCGCGCGGGGCGTTATGGGAGAGCGGCGGCCACTTCCGCTCGGCGGCCGGAAGTGGGTGTGCGGGGCCGCTCTGCGCGGCGCCGCTCGATGGTGCGGGAGGACTTGCAGCGTCCAATGGGAAGGCGGCGGCGAGCATAGAGGCTGAGTCGGTGGAAAGACAATGGGCGCTGTGGAGGACGTTTGCGGTTAATTAGCGTGGTTAATTGGGTTGTAAAGCGGGCAGGCAGCGGGAGGGATGGCGGCGGGGACCCGCCGTTGCTGTAGCGAGCAGCGCGGCCCCGCCGCCCCGGGGCTGTTCCTGGAAAACCCCACCCTGCCCTCAGCCAAGATGGCCGTCGCGGCCTCACCCGCAGGTGAGCGTTGCCATGGCTCCGCCGCTTCCATTGGCTGAAGCGGCGGCCCCCGCCCTCCCCGCCCCAAGATGGCAGCCGTGCCCCCGCCTGACCCGCAGCGCCCTCAATAAAGATGGCGCTCCCCAACGTCACCGCCCGTTGCCCTCTACGGCGGCGCCGCCCTCAACCAACATGTCGGGGCGCGGCGGGGCGGGGCAAGCGCGGCTCTGTCTCCCATTGGCTGACAGCGGGGGGCTCGGCACCGCGCGATTGGTGGGACGGGCGGGAGGCGGGGAGCACTTCCGGGGCGGAGGGCAAAGCGGCCGGAGGGGAGAGAGGGCGACAGCGGGACCGGCGCCCGGGGGGGGGGACGTGCGCCCGGGGGGGCCGCCCCGGGGCCCTCCCCGATACGGAGGGCCCATGACAGGGTGGGAGCACTGGGGGGGGCGGTTACAGCGGTTTGGGGGGGTGACGACGGCCTTGGGGGGCCGGTACCGGCCGGGGGGGGAGCAATACCGGCTGTTAAGGGGGTGGTAACCGGCCTTGGGGGGGGAAACGAGCCCGGGGGGGGCAACACGGGCCCTGCGGGGGTTAATACCCGCCCTGGGGGCCGTAGAACCGTCCCCGGGGGCATCCACAGCCCCGGGGGGGGCACTCCCGACCCGTGGGGCTCGCCACCCGCAGCCCCGCCCCCCCGTCCCGCCCCCCCTTTTCCCCCGCCCCCCCCCCCCCCCCCCCCCCCCCGATGGGTGTCGGGCGAGGAGAACGGGACGGGCACCCTGCGCAGGTGGGGGGGGCACGGGGAATGGGGGGGGCACCGGGAGATGAAGGGGTCACTGGGGGGTGGGGGGCACCGGGGGTGTGTGTCCCCCCCCCGTTCCCAACGCCCCCATCTCCCCCCCCCCCCCCCCCCCTCTCCAGGCCCTGGCCGAGCCGCCCCCCCCCGCCCCGATGACCGAGGAGGAGCCGTTGCTGGAAGGGGATTTTGGGGGTCCCCCAGGTGCGGGGGGGGGACCCCGTTTCCATCTCCGCCTGACCCGGACGGAGCTACAGATCTTGGGGGGGTCCCCGGGGGGGGGAGCAGCAGCAGCGGCGGGGGGGGGGGTGCTGCGCCTGGCAGACGTGGTGGGCTGCCACACGCTGCGAGCCCCCTCCCTCCCCGCCGCCGCCTTCTTCGCCGTCTACGCCTACCCCCCCCGCTGCCGGGGGGGCCCGGGGGGGCCCCGGCGCCGCCGCCGAGCCCCCACTTTTCGGGTGGACGCGGCCCCCCACTACGAAGGGAACCGGGCGACCGCTGAGCGCTGGGCCCGAGCCATCCGCTGCCTCGTCCGGGGGCTCCCCCTGCCCCCCCAAGCCGGTAAGGGGGGGTTCGGGGCGGGGGGGGGGGGTGTCCTGCGTGTTAGAGGGGGGGGGGGGGACACCCAGGGGTTCGGGCCCCGGAGGAGCGCGGTGGGGGACTTAGATTTTGGGGGACCCTCCAGGCTTGGGGGGGGGATCCCATGTGCCACAGGGAGGGGGGGGGGGGGCTATAGGAATGGGAAGGGGGGGGCAGGTTTCTGGAGACCCCCCCCCAGGGATGGGGAGAGAACCCAGGTGCTGGGGACCCCCCCCGGATTGGGGAGAGGAGCCAGGAGTTTGGGGGGTCCCATGTGTCATAAGGGGGGGGGGACCCAGGCATCTGGGGACCCCCCAGGGAGGGGACCCAGGTATCGGCCCTGCCCCCCGCCCCAGGAATTGGGGAGGGACTCTGAGAGTTGGGGGGGGGGACTCTGAGAGTTTGGGGGGGGCCCCCCCCAGGAATAGGGAGGGACCCAAGTGTCTGGAGACACTCAGGAATGTGGGGAGGGGACCTGGGAATTTGGGGGTCCCCTCCAGGGTTGGGGAGAGGACCCAGGTATTCGGGGTGCTCCCCACCCCCCCCAAAGGGATCCAGGTATCCGGGGTGCCCCCCCCCCGGCCCCGAGGGGACCCCCCCGCACCCGCCGGGGCCGGTCCTGGCAGGTGGAACGAGTCCGGCCGAAAGCTGGTGCCTGCGGGTGCGGGGCCGGCGCCACCCGGACGCCTGGGTGCCCTCGGGGGGGGGTGGGGGAAGTGGGGTGCCGCCCAGACGCCTGGGTCCCCTCGGGGGGGGGGGGGGATGGACCCCGAATGTCTGGGTCCCCCCCCCCGGGTTACGGGGAGGGGAGGGGGGTGCCACACCCAAACGTCTGGGTCCTCCGGTGGGTCTCTGGGGTGGGAACCCAGGATTTCAGGGAGGGGGGGGTGGATCCAGGGATTTGGGGGGGTCTGGGGGTCGGGGGGGGTCCCCAGGATGAAGGTCCAGGTGTCTGGGATGGGTATGTGGGGATTTGGGGGGGGGGATTGGGATGGGGGGGCTTCTGGGATGGGGATTTGGGGGGGTCCCCAGGGTGAGGATGTGTGTGTCCAGGGGGTCTGTGGGATGGGGATGTGGGGATTTGGGGGGGTCTCTGGGGTAGGGGGGGGTCCAGGATGGGGGTCTGGGGGTCGGGGGGGTCTCTGGGATGGGAATTCAAGGATTTGGGGGGGTCTCTGGGATTTGGGGGTCCCCAGGCACATACTCAAGGCATCCTGGGGGGGGGTCTCTGGGGTGAGGATCCCGGTACCCAGGGGGGGTCTCTGGGATGGGGATGCAGGGATCTGGGGGGGGTCTCTGGGATTTGGGGGTCCCCAGGATGAGGACTCAGGTGTGGGGGGGGTCTCTGGGATGGGGACCCCAGCATCTGGGGGGTCTCTGGCGTGGGGACCCCGGGTTTTGGGGACTCTCTGCGATGGGGGGGTGTCTCCAGATGGGGACCCAGGTGCTTGGAGGGTCTCTGGGATGGAGATCCTGGGATTTGGGGGCTCTCTGGGATGGGAACACAGGGATTTGGGGGGGCCTCTGGGACAGGGGGGTCCCCAGGATGAGGACCCAGGTATGCAGGGGTCTCTGGGATGGGGACCCCGGGATTTGGGGGGGTCACTGGGATGGGGGGGGGGCATCTCCAGATGGGGACTCAGGTGTCTGGATGTTCTCTGGGATGGGGACCCCGGGATTTGGGGGGTCTCTGGGCCAGGGGGGGTCCCCAGGATGTGTGGGGGTCTCGGTGCCGCAGGAATCCCCCCGGAGCCGCGGCGGCGGCGGCTGCTGCTGCTGTTGAACCCCTTCGGGGGCCGAGGCCAGGCCCTGAGCTGGTGCCAGACCCACGTCCTGCCCATGATCACCGAGGCCGACATCAGCTTCAACCTCATCCAGACCGGTGGGGGGGGGGGGGGGGTCCCTGGGGGGGAGTTGGGGGTCCCTGGAGGGGAGTTGGGGTGTCCTGGAGGGGATTGGGGGTCCCTGGAGGGGAGTTGGGGTGTCCTGGAGGGGGTTGGCGGTCCCTGGGGGGGAGTTTGGGCGTCCTGGAGGGGGTTTGGGGGTCCCTGGGGGGGAGTTTGGGGGTCCTGGAGGGGGTTGGGGGTCCCTGGAGGGGAGTTGGGGTGTCCTGGAGGGGGTTGGGGGTCCCTGGGGGGGAGTTTGGGGGTCCTGGAGGGGGTTGGGGGTCCCTGGAGGGGAGTTGGGGTGTCCTGGAGGGGGTTGGGGGTCCCTGGGGGGGAGTTTGGGGGTCCTGGAGGGGGTTTGGGGGTCCTTGGGGGGGGAGTTTGGGGGTCCTGGAGGGAGTTTGGGGGTCCCTGGAGGGGGTTGGGGGTCCCTGGGGGGGAGTTTGGGGGTCCTGGAGGGGGTTTGGGGGTCCTTGGGGGGGGAGTTTGGGGGTCCTGGAGGGAGTTTGGGGGTCCCTGGAGGGGGTTGGGGGTCCCTGGGGGGGAGTTTGGGGGTCCTGGAGGGGGTTTGGGGGTCCTTGGGGGGGGAGTTTGGGGGTCCTGGAGGGAGTTTGGGGGTCCCTGGAGGGGAGTTGGGGTGTCCTGGAGGGGGTTGGGGGTCCCTGGGGGGGAGTTGGGGTGTCCTGGAGGGGTTGGCGGTCCCTGGGGGGGAGTTTGGGGGTCCTGGAGGGGGTTTGGGGGTCCCTGGAGGGGAGTTGGGGGATCTTGGGGGGGGTTGGGGGTGCCGGGGGGGAGGTTGGGGGTCCTGGAGGGGGTTTGGGGGTCCCTGGGGGGGGAATTTGGGGGTCCCTGAGGGGTAGTTTGGGGATCCCTGGAGGAAGTTTGGGATCTTTGGGGGGGTTTGGGGGTCCCTGGAAGGAGAATTTGGGGGTTGCTGGGGGGGGTGGTGAGATCTTTGGGAGGGTTTGGGGGTCCTTGGGGGGGGAGTTTGGGGGTCCCTGGGGAAGGGCTGGGATCTTTGGGGGAGTTTGGGGATCCCTGAGGGGAGGGGTTTGAAATCTTTGGGGGGGTTGGGGGTCCCTGGAGGGTGAATTCGTGGGTCCCTGGGGGGGTTTGGGGGTTCCTGGGGGAGGTTTGGGATCTTTTGGGGGGGGGTTGGGGGTCCCTGGGGGAGTTTGGGGGCCCCTGGAGGGGGTTCGGGATCTTTGGGGGGGTTTGGGGGTCCCGGGAGGGGTGTTTGGGGGTCCCTGGTGGTGTTTTCGATCTTTGGGGGGGTTTGGGGATCCCTGAGGAAGTTTGGGGTGTCCCTGGGGGCCGTGACTGATGTGTGTGTCCCCCCCCCCCGCCCCCCCAGAACGGGCGAACCACGCGCGGGAGCTGGTGACGGGGATCAGCCTGGACGAGTGGGACGGGATCGTCACCGTCTCGGGGGACGGGCTCCTCTATGAGGTAACCACCCCCCAAAAAAAAGGGGGGACCCCCGAGGGACCCCTGTGACCCCGGGGGGGGACACCCAGGCCTGTCCCTGTCCCCCCCCCCAGGTGGTGAACGGGCTGATGGACCGGCCGGACTGGGCGGCGGCGCTGAGGATGCCCCTGGGGATCCTGCCCTGCGGCTCCGGCAACGCGCTGGCGGCCGCCATCAACTGCCACGCTGGGTACGGGGACACGGGGGGACACGGGGGGGACACGCGGGGGGTGTGGGGGGACACGGGGACACAAGGACACGAAGGGGACGTGGGGAGATGGGGATGGGGGGGGGTTCCTGTGTCATGTTCTTGTGCCTGATGCGTGTCCGTGGCGTGTCCTGGCATGTGACATGTGTCTGTGGTGTGTCCTGGGGTGTGGCACATGTCCATGGCGTGTCCCAGGGCGTGACATGTGTCCTGGTGTGTCACGCATGTCCGTGGTGTGTCCCAGTGCGTGGCGTGTGTCTGTGGCGTGTCCTGGCATGTGACATGTGTCTGTGGTGTGTCCTGGGGTGTGACACATGTCCATGGCATGTCCCAGGGTGTGACACATGTCCTGGTGTGTCATGGATGTCTGTGGCGTGTCCCAGGGTGTGACATGTGTCCTGGTATGTCACACATGTCTGTGGCATGTCCCAGGGTGTGACACATGTCCTGGTATGTCACACATGTCTGTGGCATGTCCCAGGGTGTGACACGTGTCCTGGTGTGTCATGCATGTCTGTGGCATGTCCCAGGGTGTGACACGTGTCCTGGTGTGTCATGGATGTCTGCGGCGTGTCCCAGGGTGTGACACGTGTCCTGGTGTGTCATGGATGTCTGTGGCATGTCCCAGGGTGTGACATGTGTCCTGGTATGTCACACATGTCTGTGGCATGTCCCAGGGTGTGATACGTGTCCTGGTGTGTCATGGATGTCTGCGGCATGTCCCAGGGTGTGACACGTGTCCTGGTGTGTCCCAGGGTGTGAAACGTGTCCTGGTGTGTCATGGATGTCTGTGGCATGTTCCAGCATGTGACACATGTCCGTGGCATGTCCTGGCATGTGATACGTGTGCCGGCATGTCCTCATGTGTGACGCATGTGCGTGACACGTGTCTTGGTGTGTCACACATGTGTGTGGCGTGTCCCAGCATGTGGCGTGTGTCTGTGGCATGTCCTGGCATGTGATGCGTGTGCCGGCATGTCTTCATGTGTGACACACGTCTCTGGCATGTCCCAGTGTGTCACACATGTCCGTGGCATGTCCTGGTGTGTCCCAGCACGTGACACATGTCCATGGCGTGTCCCGGCATGTGACACGTGTCCGTGGTGTGTCCCAGCATGTGACACGTGTCTGTGGCATGTCCTGGCGTGTGACACATCTGTGGCATGTTCTCACACCACCTCCCCATGCGTGACACGTCCCCATGGCGTGTCCCTGTGCCATGTCCCCATGTGTGCCGTGTCCCTGCGCTGTGTCACCACACGTGGTGTGTCTCTGCACCACGTTCCCATGTGTGACCTGTCCCCTTGTCGTGTCTTCGCATGTACCATGTTGTCATGCCATGTCCCTGTGCTGTGTCCCCTTGCCGTGTCCCCACACATGACCCATCCCCGTGCCCTGTCCCCGTGCCGTGTTCTCTCGCCCTGTCCCCACACGTGACCCATCCCCGAGACGTGTCCCTGTGCCGTGTCCCCTACGTGACCCATCCCTGTGCCGTGTCCCCACATGTGCCACGTCCCCTCCCCATGTCCCCTCCCTGTGTCCCCACATGTGCCATGTCCCCTCCCCATGTCCCCACATGTGCCACGTCCCCTCCCCATGTCCCCTCCCTGTGTCCCCACATGTGCCATGTCCCCTCCCCATGTCCCCACATGTGCCACGTCCCCTCCCCATGTCCCCTCCCTGTGTCCCCACATGTGCCATGTCCCCTCCCCATGTCCCCACATGTGCCACGTCCCCTCCCCATGTCCCCTCCCTGTGTCCCCACATGTGCCATGTCCCCTCCCCGTGTCCCCACATGTGCCACGTCCCCTCCCCGTGTCCCCTCCCTGTGTCCCCACATGTGCCATGTCCCCTCCCCGTGTCCCCACATGTGCCACGTCCCCTCCCCGTGTCCCCTCCGCGTGTCCCCACATGTGCCACGTCCCCTCCCCGTGTCCCCTCCCTGTGTCCCCACATGTGCCATGTCCCCTCCCCGTGTCCCCACATGTGCTACGTCCCCTCTCCATGTCCCCTCCGCGTGTCCCCACATGTGCCACGTCCCCTCCCCGTGTCCCCTCCGCGTGTCCCCACATGTGCCACGTCCCCTCCCCGTGTCCCCTCCCCGTGTCCCCACATGTGCCACGTCCCCTACATGACCCATCCCCATGCCACGTCCCCATGTGTGCCCTGTCCCTGTCCCACGTCCCCTCGCCATGTCCCCACGTGTGACCCATCCCCGTGCCGTGTCCCCTCACCGTGTCCCCCGTGTGACATCCCCGTGTCCCCCCCGCCCAGGCTGGCCCCGGCGCTGGGCCTCTCGCTGCTGCAGAACTGCGCGGTGCTGCTGTGCCGGGGGACGCCGTCGCCGCTGGACCTGGTGTCGGTGACAACGGCCTCGGGGACCCGCGTCTTCTCCTTCCTCAGCGTGGCCTGGGGGCTGGTGGCCGACGTGGACATCGAGAGCGAGCGGCTGCGGCGCCTGGGCCCGGCTCGGTTCGCTCTGGGCGCGGCCGCGCGGCTCCTGGCCCTTCACACCTACCGCGGCCGCCTCAGCTACCTGCCCGCCGTCCCCCGCAGCGCCACCGCCGATGCCACCGCGGCCACCGACCCGGCCACCGCCGCCCACGTGGCCACCGCCGATGCCGCCCTGCCACGCGCTCTCTCCGACCTGGGGCTCTGCGCCGGCACCTCCAGCGGACCCGGTACCCCCGAGGGGGACGGCGGGGATTGGGGGGATGCTGGGGACACGCTGGGGCTTGGGGACACCCCAGGAATTGGGGACACGTCGAGGATTGGGGACAGCCTCGAGCTTGGACAGACCCCGGGGCTTGGGGACGTCCCAGGAATTGGGGACACCGCAAGGATCGGGGACCCCCCAGGGCAGAAGGGTGCTGCCGCTGCTGGAGACGTGCTGGTGCAGGGGGACCCCCCGATAAAGGGGGACCCCCCAGGACATGGGGACCCCCCAGGAGATGGGGACGTCACGGTGCAGGGGGACGCATCCAGCTCTGGGGACACCCCGAGTGATGGGGACACCCCAGGACACAGGGACACCCCCAGCCCTGGGGACACCCCAAGTCATGAAGCCAACAGGGTGCACGGGGACACCCTGGGACGTGGTGCCACCCCCAGCTCTGGGGACACCCCAATACCTGGGGTCACCCCAAGAGGTGGGGACACCCTGGGACATGGTGCCACCCCCAGCTCTGGGGACACCCCAATACCTGGGGTCACCCCAAGAGGTGGGGACACCCTGGGACATGGTGCCACCCTCTGCTCTGGGGACACCCCAAGAGGTGGGGACACCCCAAGGTGTGGGGACACCCCGATACCCGAGGACACCCCAAGCGCCGCTGCCACCAAGCCCCACGGTGTCACCTCAATACCCGAGAACACCCCAAAACACCCCTCCCCGCCAGCTCCCCCCTCCCCTCCCGGCGGCCCAGTTGACGACTTACTGGTGCCACTGGGCCAACCGGTGCCTCCCAGTTGGGTGACCCTGGAAGGGGATTTTGTGCTGGTTTTGGCCATTTATCAGTCGCATTTAGGGGCCGAGTTGGTGGCGGCCCCCCGGGCCCGGCCGGACGACGGCCTCATCCACCTCTGCTACGTGCGGGCGGGGGTGTCGCGGGGGGCCCTGCTGCGGGCGCTGCTGGCCATGACGCGGGGGGGTGGCGGAGGAGGGGACGCGGTTGTCACCGGCCCCCCCCTGGCCCGTGTCCCCGCTCGCGCGTTCCGGTTGGAGCCCCTGACGCCCCGGGGGGTGCTGACGGTGGACGGGGAGCGGGTGGAGTACGGACCCCTCCAAGGGCAGATCCACCGCGGGCTGGCGAGGGTGCTCCTCACCCCCGCTGCGCCGTGAGGGGCGGGGGGGAACCTCAAAGGGGTCAGGGGAACCCCAAAGGGGTCGGGGGGGGGGGACCCCAAGGAGGTCAGGGGAACCCCAGGGGAATGGGGGTGACCCCAAGGGGGCACCCAAGGGGGTCAGGGGAACTTCAAGGCGTTGGGGAGGGACCCCAAGGGTTGGGGGAGCCCAAGGGGGTCAGGGGAACCCCAAGGGGGCACCCAAGGGGGTCAGGAGGACCCCAAGGGGTCAGCGGGGACCCCAAGGGGACACCCAAGGGGGTCAGGGGAACCCCAAGGGTGCACCCAAGGGGGTCAGGAGGACCCCAAGGGTTGGGGGAGCCCAAGGGGGCGCCCAAGGGGGTCAGGAGGACCCCAAGGAGTCAGGGGGGACCCCAAAGGGTCGGGGGGGGACCCTAAGGGGACACCCAAGGGGGTCAGGGGGACCACAAGGGGACACCCAAGGGGGTCAGGAGGACCCCAAGGGTTCGGGGAGCCCAAGGGGTCAGGGGGGACCCCAAAGGGTCAGGGGGGACCTCAAGGGGACACCCAAGGGGGTCAGGGGGACCCCAAGGGACTCAAGGGATTGGGGGGACCCAGGGAGGTTCCCTGACGGGGACCCCGAGGGGTTGGGGGCACCCAGGGGGGTCAAAGGGGGACCCCAAGGATGTCAGAGGGACCCAAGGGATTGGGGGGAACCCAGGGAGGTCCCTGAGGGGGACCCAAGGGTTTGGGGGAACCCAGGGAGACCCTGAGGGACCCAAAAGGTTGGGGGGGACCCCAAGGGGTCAGGGGGGTCCCTGAGGGGGTCCCCAGGGGGTTGGGGAGACCCAGGGGGACCCCAAAGCTTCAGGGGGGGTTGGGGGGACCTGGTCATTGGTGGGGGAACACCCAGCTGTTTGGGGGGGGGGGCTCTGGGGGTCCCAGGCATCCACCTGACCCCCCCTCACTGACCCCCAGGACACCCCCCCCCCCCCGGCCCCACAGCCAGGGGTCACCCCCAAAGTGTGGGACCCCCCAATTAAAGCCTGATCCTGGACACCCAGGTTCCCTGTGTGCCCCCCCGACCCCCCCCCACCCCCCCACCTATGCAATAAAGCCCGAGCGTGGAGTGAGCTCAGTCCTTGGGGGGGGGGGGGGGGGGTGTTTGGGGTGCTGGGGGGGGGTGGGGTGGTCACACGGGGGGGTGGGGGGCGGGGGGTGGGGCGGGGGGAGGGGGCTGGTACATATACATGGACTCTGCACCACCTACCCCCTCCCCCAATTCGGCCTGTTATAGCCCCCCCCCCCCCCCCCAATCCCAATGCCTCCAGTTTGGCCTCCCAGTGCCCCCCCCCCCCATTCATCCCAGTGCTCCCAGTTTGGCCTCCCAGTTCAGGCTGCGCCCAGCAGCAGGGTCAGAGATTTATTCTGTACAAAAAAGCCGCCCCCCCCCCGCCCCCCCTCACCGGCTGGGCCCCCCCCCCCCCCCCACTTCCCCATCGCGGGGGGGGGGGCGGGGGGTCAGGACCCCCAAAACCCACGTGTGGGGGTGGGGGAAGGGCAGTAAAGTGGTCAAAGTGCTGGGGGGGGGGGGGGGGGGCTGGGGGGGGGCTGGATGCCTGGGTCCCCCCCCAGGGTGGGTGTTTTTTTTAGGGGGGGGGCGGGGGGGGCGTGTTTGACGTGCTGGCTTCAGTCCCAAGCTGGGAAGGGACCCAGGTGTCGGGGGGGGGGGGGGGTGGGTGGGGGTGTCCCACTGCCCCCCCCCAGTCCCCTCCCAGTGACGCTACTGGCCTTAACTGGAAATGGGTCACTGGGAGGAATGGGGGGGGGGGACACACCCCCCCATCCTGAGAGGACCCAGGCGTCCGGGAGCCCCCCCAGGGTCTTCGACCCTGGGGGGGCTCCCGGACACCTGGGTCCTCTCGGGGGGGGGGTGCAGTGGTTGGGGGGGGGGCCCAGGGGTGCCCCCCCCGCCATGTTGTGCTTTGAACCAGCCCTGGGGCCGGGGAATAAATATTTACAAGGGGGGGGGGGGGGGGAGAGGGAAGAGACACCCCCCCCCCCCATGGAGGGGGGACCCGGGCATCTGGGGGGGGCTCAGTGTCCCCCAGGACTGGGGTGGATCCAGATCCTGGTTCCAGGTTGGGGCTGGATCCTGGGGTTGGATCCTGGGGCTGGATCCTGGGGCCGGAGCCCAGAGCTGGATCCCGGGGCTGGATCTCCTCGCTGGATCCCAGGGCCAGATCCCAGAGCTGGATCCTGATGGGGGATCCCAGAGCTGGATCCCAGGGCCAGATCCCAGGGCCAAATCTTGGCACCAGATCCCAGAGCGGGTTCCTGCTGCTGGATCCCGGGGCCAGATCCCGGCACCAGGTCTCAGTGCTCGATCCCGGATCCAGATCCCAGAGCTGGATCCTGATGGGGGATCCCAGAGCTGGAGCCCAGGGCCAGATCCTGTGGCCAGATCTCGGTGCTGGATCTCAGAGCTGGATCCTGGGGCTGGATCCCTGGGTCAGATCCCAGAGCTGGATCCCAGTGCCAGATCCCAGATCCAGATCCCAGTGCTGCATCTCATTGTTGGATCCCAGTGCCAGATCCTGGCACCAGATCTGGGTGCTGGATCCTGGTGCCAGATCCCAGAACTGGATCCTGATGTGGGATCCCAGAGCCAGATCTCGGTGCTGGATCCCCAGGTCAGATCCCAGAGCTGGATCCTGGTGCCAGATCCCGATCCCAGTGCTGTGTCTCATCACCGGATCCCAGCACCAGATCCTGCGGCCAGATCTTGGCACCAGATCCCAGAGCTGGATCCTGATGCTGGATCCCCAGGTCAGATCCCAGAGCTGGATCCCAGGGCCAGATCCTGTGGCCAGATCCCAGCACCAGATCTCGGTACTGGATCCCAGAGCTGGATCCTGGTGCCAGATCCCAGATCCAGATCCCGGTGCTGCATCTCGTCACTGGATCCCAGGGCCAGATCCCAGAGCTGGATCCTGACGCGGGATCCCGGAGCTGGATCCCAGGGCCAAATCCTGTGGCCACATCTCAGCACCAGATCTTGGTGCTGGATCCCGGGGTCAGATCCCAGAGCTGAATCCTGACGTGGGATCCCGGGGCCAGATCCTGGTGCTGCGTCTCATTGCTGGATCCCAGTGCCAGATCCCGGCACCAGATCTCGGTGCTGGATCCCAGTGCTGCACCTTGTCACTGGATCCCAGGGCCAGATCCCAGATCCCAGAGCTGGATCCTGATGTGGGATCCTGGAGCTGGATCCCAGGGCCAGATCCTGGTGCTGCATCTCATTGCTGGATCCCAGTGCCAGATCCCGGTGCTGGATCCCAGTGCTGCATCTCATCACTGGATCCCAGGGCCAGATCCCAGATCCCAGAGCTGGATCCTGACGTGGGATCCCGGAGGTGGACCCCAGGGCCAGATCTCAGTGCTCGATCCCAGCGCCAGATCCCGGTGCCGGATCCCACCCCCGGATCCCACCCCCATTCCCAGGCTGGTCCTCGCACCCCAGCTCCAGCTCCCGGCCCCCTCCTCTCCCTCCCACCGGGTCACCGCGCCGGATCACGCCGGGATCCTCCGGACACCGCGCCGGGCCGGGGAGCTCCGCGGTAGCCACGCCGGTAGCCACGCCGGTGCCGGGGGTCGCCCTACAGGGCGCCGTGGCGAGCCTCGTAGCGCGCCAGGAGCGCGCGGAAGCGGGCGAGGTCCCGGCGGGCGGCCGCCACCTCCTGCCGCAGCGCCGCGTTCTCCCGCTCCAGGAAGGCCGCGCGCACCGAGATCTGGTTCTCCTTCAGCCGCCGCGCGTCCCGCGAGCGCTTGGCCGCCGCGTTGTTCTTGCTGCGCCGGCTCCAGTATTTCTCATCCTGGGGGGGGGGGGAAAAAAATGGGGGGGGGGGGGGGGAAGTGGGATTTCCACCCCCCCTCGCATCAAATACTTGGGACACCCACCCCTGGCAGAACCTGGGGCTTCCTTGGGACACCCAGAGCCCCCAAATGTTGGGGTCCTCCAGGAGTCCTGCGTCCCCCCAACTCCTGTCACCCCCCCCCCAGCAACCTCAGACCCCCCCCAAATGTCTGGGTCCCCCCAACTCCTGTCACCCCCCCCCAGCCACCTCAGACCCCCCCCCCAAATGTCTGGGTCCCCCCAACTCCTGTCACCCCCCCCCCAGTCACCTCAGACCCCCCCCCCAAATGTCTGGGTCCCCCCAACTCCTGTCACCCCCCCCCCCAGTCACCTCAGACCCCCCCCCAAATGTCTGGGTCCCCCCAACTCCTGTCACCCCCCCCCCAGCCACCTCAGACCCCCCCCCCAAATGTCTGGGTCCCCCCAACTCCTGTCACCCCCCCCCCAGTCACCTCAGACCCCCCCCCCAAATGTCTGGGTCCCCCCAACTCCTGTCACCCCCCCCCCCAGCCACCTCAGACCCCCCCCCAAATGTCTGGGTCCCCCCAACTCCTGTCACCCCCCCCCAGCCACCTCAGACCCCCCCCCAAATGTCTGGGTCCCCCCAACTCCTGTCACCCCCCCCCCCAGCCACCTCAGACCCCCCCCAAATGTCTGGGTCCCCCCAACTCCTGTCACCCCCCCCCCAGCCACCTCAGACCCCCCCCCAAATGTCTGGGTCCCCCCCATCTCCTGTCACCCCCCCCCCAGCCACCTCAGACCCCCCCCCCAAATGTCTGGGTCCCCCCAACTCCTGTCACCCCCCCCCCAGTCACCTCAGACCCCCCCCCCCCAAATGTCTGGGTCCCCCCAACTCCTGTCACCCCCCCCCCAGTCACCTCAGACCCCCCCCCAAATGTCTGGGTCCCCCCAACTCCTGTCACCCCCCCCAAATGTCTGGGTCCCCCCAACTCCTGTCACCCCCCCCCCAGCCACCTCAGACCCCCCCCCAAATGTCTGGGTCCCCCCATCTCCTGTCACCCCCCCCCAGCCACCTCAGACCCCCCCCCCAAACACCCTGGACCCCACTGGAGTCCTGGGTCCCCCCCAAATGTCTGGGTCCTCCAGGAGTCCTGGGTCCCCCCAACTCCTGTCACCCCCCCCCCCAGACTCTTGGGCCCCCCCGGATGTCTGGGACCCCCCCAGCCACCTCAGACCCCCCCCAAACACCCTGGACCCCGCTGGAGTCCTGGGTCCCCCCCAAATGTCGGGGTC